>NC_064926.1:278529808-278832152 GCF_023897955.1 Schistocerca gregaria
GAACTAATTACTATTTATCATATCCGACAGAAATTCTGTCCAAGTCATCCTGTATCCTGTTACTGTCACTCAACGACATCTATTTTCCGTACACTACAGAGTCATCAGTGAACCGCCACATATTTCTGCTCCTTCTGTAAGCACATAGTTGGTGAGTGGTAGAAAACAACAGTTCAACAGTTGTCCACTTTCACTTTTCTGGGGCATTCCTGATAACACTTTTGTTTCTGATAAAAACTCTCCGTCCAGGACAACGTACTGGATTCTGTTACTTAAGACTTAAAATGTTTTCTCTCTTTTTAGTGTTAAACGGTGCCGTTAGTTTGCAGCAGTGCGCATTTCTCCCTATCGGATGCCTGTTTCTTCATTTCCGTATAGGCGATGCACCCTACCCCATTAATAATCTGCTGCATGTACGTCTATGACATCCTGCCCCGGTGATTAATTCACTCAGTCGCTGACTGTGGTATAGATCAGTAATGTTATTGTGTCTTAAAATGTTTACTACAAGGCTGCCTCCTCTTCTTTCGATGTGTACCGTCAGAGATCACGTTTCTTGTACTCTTCTCAGCACATCTACATTGCCAACTCTACATCTGGAGCTGCTCTTCAGCATCTTTCCATGGCACCAAATCTCCAAGCTGCTAGCCTTCATTCTATGTTTAAGTTACACCCGTGATCTAGGGTAGCGTCTTTGATTAGAAATCAAAATGTCCGTTGTGCTGAGTACGAAACCTGAAACCGCTTAAAATTCGATAAACAATCAGCACTGGCGGACGAAGACTTCTACAAGAGAAGTCACCCTCATTCTGCCAACGGAGTTGACAAAGAGGGCGGTGGACCGGACAGTGGTTCATGCCACCCCATTGTTCTTGGGATTCTTTATGAATAGGACGCCTAACGTGTATCCGCAGTTGAAAAACTGTCGTGATGATCTTTCCATTGACAAAAAATCCCGGAATAGTCCCCCATTCGGGTCTCCGAGAGAGGACTGCCAATGGAGAAGTGACCATAAGAAGAAGATTGAATAAGCAACGAAATGATATCGTTCTACGAGACGGGACGTGGAATGTCAGAAGCTTTAATGTGGTAGGGAAGCTAGAAAATCTGAAAGGGAAATGCAAAGGCTCAATATAGATATAGTAGGGGTCAGTGCAGTGATATGGCCAGAAAACAAGGATTTCTGGTCAGATAAGTATATGATTACATCAACAGCATCAGAAAACGATATAAGGGGAGTTGGATTCTTTATGAATAGGAAGGTAAGGCAGTGAATGAGCTACTGTGAACAATTTAGTGACAGTGTTGGTCTCATCAGAATTGACAGCAAACCAACACGTACAACGATAGTTCAGGTCGCAAGCCGAGCAAGAAGAGATAGATAAAGTATGTGAGAATATTGGATGGGTACGCAAGAGAGAAGAAAATCTAATTGTCACTGGAAACAGGAATGCGATTGCAGGGGAAGGCCTAGAAGAAAGGGTTATGGGAGAATATGGGCTTGGTAGCAGCAGAAAATGGTATAGTGCGAGTAGGATTCGTTAGAATAGAAACACAGTACAGAGAGTGTGTTACCGTGGAAAATTCAGTGATAGGGTTATTGTTATCAGATTCGACAACAAACTGACACTAAGGACCATAGTCGAGGTATACATGTAGATGAAAATCTTATAGTGATGGAAAACTGGAATACAGTTGTATGTGAAGCAGTAGATGAAAAGGTTACAGGAGAAATTGGCTTGGGACAAGGAATGAGAGAGGAGGAAGACTAATTAAGTTCTGTAACAAATTTCAGTTAGTAATAGCGAATACTCAGTTCAAGAATCACAAGAGGTGGAGGTATACTTGGAAGAGGCTGTGAGATTTGCGAAAATTTCGGTTACATTGCATCATGGTCAACCAGAGGTTCGTAAATCAGATACTGGATTGTAAGGCGTACACAGGAGCAGATATACACTTAGATCAGAATTTTAGTAGTGATGGAGGGTAGGCTGAAGTTTAAGAGACCATTCAGGAAGAATCAGTACTCAAAGGAGTGGAATACGGACGTACTAAGGAGTGACGAAATACGCTTGTAGTTTTCTAAGGCTGTAGATACAGCAATAAGGAATAGTTCAATAGGGAGTACAGTTGAAGTGGAATGGAAATCTCTATAATGAGCAATCACAGATGTTGGAAAGAAAAACATAGTGCAAAGAAGGTTACGGTGGAGAAACCATGGGTAACAAATGAAATACTTCAGTTGATCGATGAAAGAAGAGAGTACAAAAACATTCATGGATATTCACGAATACAGAAATGTAATTCGCTGAGAAATGAAATAAATAGGAATTGCAGGAAATACACGAAATTACAGCGTGTGAAGAAATCTAAAACAAAGATTATCGTTAGGACCGACGCAACACATAGGAAAGTCAAAATACAATTCGGTGACATTAAAAGTGCAACGGAAATTCCACTCTGACATGAAGATGTGATATCAGATAGGTGGAAAGGGTTCATTGGAGGCCTCTATGAGGGGGAAGATTTGTGTGATGTGATACAAGAAGAAACAGTAATCAAAATGCAGGGTGAAAAGATATCAATGATACTAATCGCTGATGATATTGCTGTCCAGAGTGAAGTCCTAGAAGAATTACATGATCTGCTGAATAGAATGAACATTCTAACGAGCGCAAAACATCGACTGAGTAAATCGAAGAGAGGCGAAAGTAATGAAAAATAGTACGAATGAGAAGAGTGATAAACTTAACACCAAGATTGATGGTCACGAAGTAGATTCATTTAAGAAATTTTGCTTCCTAGGCAGCAAAATAACCAACGACGGACTGATCAAGGAGGACTAGCACTGTCAAAAACGGTCGTTCATGGCCAAGCGAAGTCTAATAGTGTCAATCACAGGCCTTAATTTGGGAAAGAAGTTTTCCGAGTATGTACGTTTGGAGCGCAGCATTGTGTGGTATTGATTCGTGGACTGTGAGGAAGCCGGAATAGAAGAGAATCGAGGCGTTTGAGATGTAGTTCTACGGACAAATGTTGAAAATTAGGTGTACTGATTAGATAAGGAATGAGAAAGTTCTGCGCAGAATCGGAAAGGAAACGAATTTGTGGAAAACACTGAGAAGGAAAAGTGACTGGGTGACAGGACATGTGTTGAGACATCAGGGAATGACATCCATCGCAATGGAGACAGCCGTAGAAGGCTAAACTGTAGAGGATGACTGAGATTGGAATACTTTTAGCGAATAATTCCAAACGTAGGTTGCATGTACTGCTCTGAGATGAAGAGGTTGGCACAGGAGACGAATTCGTGGCGGTACGCATCAAACCAGTCAGAAGATTGACATCTAAAAAGGATGTTATACCCTGTACAGAGCTACACTCTAGACAAAGGCTTTCATAGTACTTTCCCTTAAATCCTAGCTGATATTCTTGCTAGTGAGTTAAGTACATTCTTACATTAAATGCAATTTTGTCCTGTTGTAATCCGCTCACAGTTTCAATACCCCTTCGGTCATCCCTTGTAACCCTGTTTCCAAAATAGGGAAATATCTCTATTATTTCTATCTCCTCCTCTCTTCCAATTTTTATTCTTGAACGCTCATATTCTTCTTAAGTACTGCCCACCATTACTCTAATCTTGCGCTTGTTTACTCTAATACCATACTGACTGTAGAAAATTCTCTCCATTCTGCTGATGACCTAATCTAGATCTTCATTTGTCTATGCGACCACATCAGTATCATCTGCGTAACGCGGCATATCTATTTTCTACCCATTAATTTTGATCCTCAACTCAGTAACTTCAGAATTTATTCTGTAGCTGCCTAGAGGTGAGCTTATATGTAAAAGGAGAATGAGAACATCCTTGTCTCACGCTTTTTCAGATTTTTGCTTCTTGTTTCTCATGAAAATTCCCAATCACAGACACTCACACATGTGAGAACCATTCCCGTGTGTTTCGGCCTTAGTCAAATGTAAATGACGTATGGAGTTAATCATTAAGAGTACAAATGCAGAAGAGTACTTAATGTAAGACCCAATAGGGACTCTATCTGAACCTGGATATTTGTTTACAGATACTACATCAGTTATTAAACGCTAGGTCTGCTTGTTAGTATGCCCTCGATCCTGATGTTTGTGCGGGTGTCAAACGATAGTATGTCTGTACGATCCTCGTGTGTAAGTGACTTTTTAAACGCGATATTTAAAACTTGATATTTGCCTATCGCTGTCTTCTAATGCCGCACTAAACTGGTCTACAACTGACTGGATGATGAAACCTTACATTCTAAGAATGTCGGTAAGATTTGTCGCTAACGTAAAAGATGGATATTGTACTACCCACGTATCAGTGTTGGCATAGATAGGACCATTTCTTCGGTTTTTTCTGTCAGCTTAATACGCTTAAATGTGTCCTTGACTGATTTCTGGTATTTCAGCAATCACAAACTAGACCGCTGAACAAAAAAATAAAGCTGTATGTAGTATATAAAAACAAAGAACCTCTGAATATCAACATGATATACAATACGCACGAAAGTATAACATATGTTTGATCAAAAATCTTTAAAATCACATTCGTATACAGATGTAAAATGGTAAACTGTGGAATGTGAAGTAACCATATTTTGACAGTTTGATGAAAAACACAGGTAATCTGAAAGCCCACAGCCGGCCACGGTGGCGGGGCGGTTGTAAGCACTGCAGTCCGGAACCACGCGGCTGCTACGGTCGCAGTTTCGAATCCTGCCTCGGCATGGATGTGTGTGATGTCCTTAGGTTAGTTAGGTTTAAGTAGTTCTACGTATAAGGGACTGATGACCTCACATGTTAAGTCCCATTGTGCTTAGAGCCATTTGAACCATTTGAACCGAAGCCCACATAGCGTCAGATGACCAAAGAGTCTAATGTCACAGAGTAAAAACCAATGGTAAAAACCATAGAGGAAAAAAAATGTGGTGGCTCTGCAGATTTATGCTATACGTTATATTAAAGTCAGAGTGGGCGGGCCTGCTGACATTTTAAGTAGTCCAAATCCTTAGCAGAATACTGTTTACTCGCACCAAATACTCTTAATTTCGGCACATTTATCAATCTGAGTTCTTGATTTCCACAGCGCCATGTACGTTAATCACTAGTTTACTGTTTCAAAATAAATCACTGAGCGAAGTGGCGCACTTCTACACTGAAGTGCCAAAGAAACAGGTGTAGGTATGAGTATTCAAATACAGAGATACGTAAACAGGCAGAATACGGCGCTGCGGTCGGCAACGCCTATACAGTATAAGACGACATGCGTCTGGCGCCGTAGTTAGATTTGTTACTGCTGCTACAATGGAAGGCTATCTACATTTCAGTGAGTTTGAACGAGCGATGGGACACAGCATTTCCGAGGCAGTAGTGAAGTGGGGATTTTCCCGTACGACAATTTCACGGGTGTACTGTGAATGTCAGGAATCCGGTAAAACGTCAAATCTCCGACATCGCTGCGGCCGGAAAAAGATCGTAAAAGATCGGGACCAACTACCACTGAAGAGAATCGTTCAACGTGGCAAAAGTGCTACCCTTTCATAAATTTCTCCTTATTTCAGTGCTGGGCTATCAATAAGTGTCCCCTTGTAAACCATTCCACGAAACATCATCGATATGGGCTTTCGGAGCTGAAGGCCCTCTCATGTACCCTTGATGACTACGCGACACAAAGCTTTACGCCTAGCCTGGGTCCGTCAACACCGACAGAGGACTGTTGATGACTGGAAATATGTTGCCTGGTCGGACGAGTCTCGTTTCGAATTGTATTGAGCAGATTGACGTGTACGGGGAATGGAGACCACCTCATGAGTCCATGGATCCTGCATGTCAGCAGGAAACTGGTCCAGCTGGTGGAGGCTCTGTAATAGTTTGGGGCGCGTGTATTTGGAGTGATATTGGAGCCCTGATACGTCTAGATACAACTCTGACAGCATCCTGTCTGATCCCCTTCATCCATTCATATTGACTGTGCATTCCGACGGACTTGGGCAATTCCAACAGAATAATGCGACACCCCACTCCTCCAGAATTGCTGCAGATTGCCTCAAGGAACACTATTCTGAGTTTAACACTTTCGCTGGCCACCAAACCCCCCAGACATAAACATTATTTAGCATACCTGGAATGTACTGAAACTTGCAGTTCAGAAGAGACTTCCACCCCCTCGTACGCTTACGGCATTATGGACAGCCCTGCAGGATTCACTATGCAGGATTCATGGTGTCAATTCCCTCCAGCTCAACTTCAGACATTTGTCGAGTCCATGCCATATCGTGTTGCGGCACTTCTGCGTGCGGTGCCCTACCCGATGTTAGGTAGTTTTACTAGCGACTTTTGCTCTGCTGTATTAGATACTGGATTCGCATTCGGGAACTTGGCAGTTATAATTCATGTTCACTCTTCTCGTTTTGGTTTTCCTTGGTTTTCCTAAATCTAAATCGGCTACAGCGAACACCGGAATGGTGCTTTTCAAAGGGCGCGACCGATGTCCTTCCCCAACAATCACCAATACGAACTTCTTCTGCGACCGTTAATCACCTCCACTTCAATGGGATGTTAAATCCCTGTCTTCCTTCTTCTTTCAAATTAGCTACTATTTTATGATCACGACATTGAGTTAATCTATCAGTTAGTCCTATGTTATTTCTAAGAAATCACATGTGAACCTCATATCACTCTGAAATTTGATGAACTAACATTTCTGTGAAAGAGTTCCTCCAGTACTTCTTATTGGTATCCAGTTACCTTATCAACAAAAAGTTACAGATATTTACAAAATTTTGGACGAGCATAGAAATTATGAAGAACAAATTGTTGTATTATTAAGGGACTTACTCTCTGGCCCACATACAATGCAAAAATTTAGATAAATATTTGCACCTGAAATTAGTCCAGCTTTTATTCCTACCAAACATTTACTATTGCGATGTAGGTTAATATGGCACAAAAAGTGAAAACTTTATACGACTCAAATTAGATACGAATACTTGAGTATCATTCGGTTGTTTGATAATGTAGTTTGTTCCTATTCTCCGTCAGGGTAGATGCGATCAGAGAGGTACGTGATTCTCAAATGTTCTGTTTACATTATCATTTTCTTGGTCGCTGATGTCCTCAATACATGTCCTCACGTATCAGACACCTATCAACAATCCATAATTTCAATATCAAGTCGGTTACGTACAGTATCTTGGCGATATCACTGCGTGACAGTAAACATTTCTCCATCTCCATTCCAATTTCTGCTATACTCCTCTGGAACAAACTGTTCAGTAACCTGTTCTTCATCAAAAGCTACTGTACATTCAACAGACTACTTATGGATTATCACCGTGAGATTACCTCTCGGTGTTTCGCAGCTATTACTTTTCCGTTCAACTGGAAACATTTACATCTGTGAGACTATAAACTATTTATGCTTTTCTGATCCCTTTCCATTAATAGTACACTGCTGCCAATTGTTATTTCTCTAAGCAGACAACTTCCTCTACACTTCACATTCTTTAATATTGCTGTGATACATTTCCTTGCGACGTCATTACTGACAGTCAACTAGAACGTAGTGCAGAAGTTGATTAACACAATATTAACAAGACTGACATTTTTTAAATTCTACATATCGTTACTGTATTATTATTATCACTATCATTATGCGTTGCCCATATATTATAAAAATTGTAATGTTGACTCACTAAGAATGATTGGGTAGATGTAAACGAGTGGCTGAGTGGTATAATATTGACATGTGAATTGAACGCTTAAGAAATAACAAAACATTGATTAGGTGCCCTATTTTCTAAGAAACTGAAACCAAACAGTCACAAGCTTAAACGTTTCTTTCTTCTTTTTTGTACAGCCATTCAGTTTTTACATAGTCCTCAAATAATAACTTACAAAAAATAAGGCAGATCGATTGGTACACCGCTTGAAATTTGTTTCAGCTTAGCGCCGTGTCATAATATACTTCAATACACGGTGATAAAGCAGGTATACGTCTGCTACATAAAGAGATGCGTAAAATGTAAGGATAAACTTGATTTCCCATGCAGTAATTTATTCAGATTGGTTACGAAACTTACATATAGAAACTACAACTGCAACAGCTCGAATGGCAAGAAATTAAATCAGAAATAGATTAAAGAACAAAACATTAGTTTTCTTCGCAGATCAGTACTGTAGTAGAAGGAAATATGAACATCGACGATAATATATTCTTATGTTCATGTCTCACTCTGTGAAATAGTTTGACACCCAAAATTCGGTTTCTGAATTCTTGCGTTTCAGTTTCAAGCATTCGTCACTAAACATCTTATTTCATTCTAATGTTATATTTATGTCCGGATATGCTTTACTTTCGATGGCTTATGGGATAATTGTATGCCATGTAGACTGAATCGCAAACGTTCGGTTTCACTGCTGTGTTATGGCTGGTATTACGTACAGATATTATACATATGGAACACGTAATCCAAGTAAGTAATATGGATGGATCAGCGGTGGAAGGTAAGCGTAAGTGAGACACGATGAGTCTAACCTACCCTAATTCGTTCAAATGGCTCTCAGCACTATGGGACTTAACATCTGAGGTCATCAGTCCCCAAGAGCTTAGGACTACTTAAACCTAACTAACCTGAGGACATCATACACATCCATGCCCGAGGCAGGATGTGACCGTGACCGTAGCAGTCGCACGGTTCCGGACTAAAGCGCCTAGAACCGCTCATCCACCGCGGACAGCTGCCCTAATACAATCATAAGAAATCCTGAAACAAAAATAATATTGAATGAATCCCGTTTGCTTACTTCAGCAACACAGATACTGAAGAACCAAAGAAACTGGTTTTCCTGCCAAATACCGGATAGCTCCCCCGCGAACACGCACAAGTGCTGCAACACGACGTGGCATAGACTCGACTGAAGTCTGAAGTAATGCCGGAGGGAACTGATAACATGACGCCTGCAGGGCTGTCTATAAATCCGTAAGAGTACGACGGGATGGAGATCTGAGCAGCACGTTGCAAGGCATTCCAGATATGTTCAATGATGTTCATGTCTGGGGAGTTTGGTGGCCATCGGAAGTGTGTTTCTGGAGGTACTCTGTAGGAATTTTGGGGCGTGTGGGGTGTCGTATTGTCCTGCTGGAATTGCTAACGTCCGTCGTAATGCACACTGGACATGGTCCGCAGGTTGCTTCCCGCGCCCGGTTTCCCAGGTTCGATTCCCGGCGGGGTCAGGGATTTTCTCTGCCTCGTTATGACTGAGTGTTGTGTGATGTCCTTAGGTTAGTTAGGTTTAAGTCGTTCTAAGTTCTAGGGGACTGATGACCATAGATGTGAAGTCCCATAGTGCTCAGAGCCATTTGAACCATTTTGAACCACACTGGGCATGAAAGGATGCACGTGATCCGACAGGATGCTTACATACGTTTCACATGTCATGGTCGTATCTAGACGTATAAAGGTCCCACATAACTCCAAATGGACACGACTCTCTCCATTACAGAAACGCCATCAAATTGAACAGTCCCCAGCTAACGTGCAGTTCTATGGATTCATGAGGACCATCAGCTCCATAGAATTTGAAACGAGACTCGTCCGACCAAGCAACATGTTTCCAGTCGTCAACAGTCCAATGTCGGTGTTGACGGGTCCAGGCGAGGCGTAAAGCTTTTTTATTGTGCAGTCATCAAGGATATACGAGTGGGCCTTTGGATCCAAAAGCCCATAACGATTATGTTTCGTTGAATAGTTCAGACACTGACACATATTAATGGTCCACCACTGAAATCTGCAGTAACCTGCGGAAGGGTTACACTTCTGTCACGTTGAAGGATTCTATGCAGTCGTCGTTGCTCCCGTTCTTGCAGAATCTTCTCCTGGCCGCAGCGATGTCGGAGATTTGACGTTTTACCGGATTCCTGATATTCACGGTACACTCGTCAAATGGTCGTACAAGAAAATCCCCACTTCATAGCTTCCTCGGAGATGCTGTCTCAAATCACTCGTGCGACAACTGTAACACTACGTTGAAACTTACTTAAATGTTGATAACCAGCAATTGTAGCAGAAATAACGGATCTAACAACATGTTGTCTTATTTATACGTTGCCGACCGCAACGCCGTATTCTGCCTGTTTACATAACACAGTATTTCAAAACGCACGCCTGTACCAGTTTCTTTGGCGCATCAGTGTATGATTCAGAAGTATCCAAATAAGTAGGGAACAGTTTGCTTTGTCGTGCAATATAAGTGATAGGTGAGTTCTTTCCTTGCTCTGGAAGAAAGTTCATGAAAGTAGAGCACATGATATATTACATACCTTTATTACGTAAATGAATCAAAGAGTTAGCTAACTTTGATGCAGTTCCTTTCCACCGCATTGTCTGATAATTTACAGTTGTCATTGATTATGGAAAGTTTCAATTAATCCACTACGTAGCGAACTGTTCTCTTAAGATACAATGTTCGACATATACAAGTCACTGTCAAACACGATGATGCTGACTTGTAACGGAGGTCTGCAAATGAACTGAGCTCTTGCATGTTCGATACTATATTCGTCTCAGCATGAGGGCGCAGCTATACTGAGAGGAAGGAGTGGATATGTGGAGCGCTTCGCACTGGTTGTTGTTGATTGCAGTGAGCTGTCACTAATATCTGTGGTATCAATTTCCATTGCCGGCTTTGATATTCATTTTACAACATAAATGAATCGGTATCTGTCCATTCGGACATGTCCGAATATGTATAATAGTTAAGGCTCACCGGCCACTTGACCATCTCCTTTTTCTGTGCTAATGCACAAACAGAGCCCGAAATCCTACGGGAATCGGCAACGGGCAGCGAGTAATGAATATTATGGGCAGGGCACTACGAACGGAGTGCGGGACAATATGTTGAGAATCTGGGTTTCGCGGGAGGCGTGTCAGAGATAAATCCCTGCAGTGGCGCTAATCTCTGTGTCCTCAGTGGCTCAGATGGATAGAGCGTCTGCCATGTAAGCAGGAGATCCCGGGTTCGCGTCCCGGTCGGTGTACTCGTTTTCATCTGTCCCTGTTGACATTTGTCAACGCCTGTACGGGTGTTCATTTCATTGTAATAAATGAACTAAGCGATAGCACAACTTAGCAGTAACTAAGTAATGGTTACGTAGGGCTTAACATTATATTATTATTATTATTATTGGTATTGGTGGCAAGGGCCAGGCACAAACCACTGGCAGCCTGATGTCTTCTAATTTGTGACGTTGCAGAAGTAAGAGGTCCGACAGACAAGTGTTTTGCAAATAGTATGTATAGCACGTGCATTTTAGCCTCGTGGACTTTAAATGCGGGTGCAGGATGTGAGTGAGACAAGTGTTGCTAGCCCTCCACCAGGCGCGTCAACTTCCATAACGCCACTAGTCGCGATGTATCTCGTGGATACATGGGACGATTTTTGTGGTTTTTGGTTTGTTTACAGGTTCTTTTCCGTTTGTTTTTGTTGTAAATTGGAGTTACCTTTATTGTTACAGATTTTACAAATACAGAAGTGAACATCAGGCTCATTACACTTTCAAATTAACAGAAATATTTGACATTTTGTAATGGAGAAGTAAATGAAATTCTTTTAAAAATTGTTATTATTATAGATACAAATAAATTATTGAAGTAATCCAAGCATGTCTTTTCTTACTGATTGCCCTCTACAGAAACACATTGTTCACAAATTATTTTTGCGTGCTTTTGCAAACAAACATGTGTACCGCATTTTTCACATGTATACTTGCTGAGACAAGTCTTTTTTGTCTCCCTGTAGCATGACGGGCACCTTTTTCTTTTCTTGTTTTCAGATTCCAAGGATTGTTCAGCGTTTTCTTGCTCTTTTCCTTTAGGTTTGTACTTTACTAGCATTGACTTTATATCATCAGGTAGAGTCATAATAAGAGCTCTTTGTTTGAGATGATCTTGCAGTAGAGTCAGAGCCAAAGTTTTGAGGTATTCGCGCCGATTTGACAATTTATTCTTGTTGCCCAAGAAAATTACACTTGAGTTGATGCCTGCAATATTCAACAGGTGGAAAAAGTTCACCATAGGCCATCTTCTTGTTGACCTAACTAAACTGTAGGTTGCACAGATTTTGTCAACTACATCAACTCCAGATCTGGTGTCATTATAGTGTAGAATAATTGCTGGTTTTTTCTCTAAACCTTCCGAAACCTCACTTGACGATATATGCATACTCGAAAGGAGGACTACAGTTTTCCCTTTTTTCTGGACATACGACACAAGGGTTTCATTCTTGCTGTAGCCAAATACGCTATCATATTGCTGCCTACTTTTTGGTTTTACGAAATTCGATGCAAGTTCCTTCTTGCATTTTCTAATTGTGCCTACAAACGAGTCTCCTTTTATGCAGTTCTCTTACTAACTCCAAACTAGTGAACCAGTTATCTGCTGTAATGTTTCTACTCGTCCCATATACTGCTTTGGCAAGTCTCAGAACTACTTCTTTGGCGGAGTTGTTATTCTGAAAGGGTCCTTCTGGTTGTAATCCACAATATACTTCCATGTTGTAAGTATAATAAAGCTTGGCATCACATAGGCAGAAAAGTTTGATGCCATATTTAGATGGTTGGGATGGTATGAACTGGCGAAATCCAGATAGGCCTCGAAATGCTGGTAGCTGCTCATCAACTGTGACGTTCTGACCGAGGGATTAATGTGTCTTGCAGTTATTCACACACATTTCCCTCACGGCTACAAATTTATCTGTCTTGCGCCCTTCTTGTCTTGTGGCTCCATCATAAAAACGAACACATCTTTTTAGGAACAGGAAACGTTTTTCGGACGTGGTCATTCTAAAAAATATTCAGACCGAGGTCATCTGCGCCGGCCGCGGTGGTCTCGCGGTTCTAGGAGCGCAGTCCGGAACCGTGCGACTGCTACGGTCGCAGGTTCGAATCCTGCCTCGGCCATGGATGTGTATGATGTCCTTAGGTTAGTTAGGTTTAAGTAGTTCTAAGTTCTAGGGGACTAGTGACCACAGACGTTGAGTCCCATAGTGCTCAGAGCCATTTGGACCATTTTTTCGAGGTCATCTGCTGTCCAGAAGTCGTGAACATTCTGTCGCCCACCACGGAACACTCCAGCAAGGTATAAGAAGCCAAGAAAGGCTTTCATTTCTATTGCGTCTGTGTCCTTGCAGTCACTCTCGCGAGCAAAGTTTCCTTTTAGATCAGGTGTACGCCTGTTAGTGTTGACCACAGTTAGATCTAGGATATCATTACTGATGAATAGCCTCCAGCAGTCAATTTCAGTTACCATTTTTTTGCGTCTCCAACTACCCCAAGCAGTGTGGTTAGTATGTTATGAGGCCGTGTCTGCGTTGCTTTCCAAGGCACTTTCCTCCATTTAGTTCCATCCTTACCTAAAATTAAAGAAATAAGTACATTACACCATTATTAGATATGGTTATTATAACATCTGAAAGTATATTTACTGTCTTTTCTACTCACCAAAATATTAATGTTCATCAGTTTCCTGCCCTTCATTATTTTCCTCTTCATCAAATTCATGATCTGTGTCTGAGTCTACAGATCGTGTTTCGAGTATATCTTCGGTTTCTGAATCAGTTTCTGCAAGATCATATTCATCTTCAATGGACAACTCGTCGTCGAGAAGAAGGCGATGTACTTCTTCCAAATCCTTAAGATTTTCTAGATCATATCGTTTACTCATTTTGAAAGTGAGTATACGTAGCTACAACGAAACGTTGCTTCATTTAGAAGACGCAACGGCCGACTTGCGTACGCTGAAAACAATGCAACAGCTGCAGTCATTAGCGGCGACAAAGCGCTACCCGAGTAGGCCCGCTGTATCTGAGAGATACAGGCAGTACACGTTCCCACACTAGACTCATTTATGACCTTGTCAGTACGAGGTAAGACTGAAATTCCTGTGAAGCAATAATAAAGGTATGACACAAGATGTCGTGGGCCAGCAAACCGTTACCACTGTTCATTGCGATAATATTAGAGAAAAAGTAGGTCATGTATCACACAGATACATGCGCGACTGTCGGAGGGCTAGTTTTGTAACAAGTGTCTACCCTCAATGTGGCTAGTTAGCTTTATTTCCTGAGTAGGAGCTATAAGTAGCGCTCACTGTGATAACTGCTTCATCATTGGAATAAAAAGTATTGTCAGAAATAAAAAGTAACAGTTTGGTCTTTGACTCGTAAATTCGTGGTTTACTGAAAAACTTATAAAAGCTAAATATTATTTCTTGTACGTGATTTTAAACAATTTCAAAGAACATTATTTTTGTTATGGCATTGTGGTTGGGAAAGGGGGGGGGGAGGGTGCTATGTAATATCTCATTGCACTCTGGGGTAATGTTTTCGGGAAGTTTGGGGAACACTGTATAGGAGAGCGCCTGAAGGGCCTTAACTTGCCAAATGAAATAAATGCTTACACAAACAAATGCCATAAAAAATGAAATAGGAGAAAGTAAAAGCGATTTATTATATAGAACGGAACAAAAATTGAAAGCAATGTTCAGTTTTTAATTTATGGTGTCCGAAACAATTTCAAATGAAGCAGATTTTGAGATGGCACCGCACGCCTCATCTAGATGCACAAAGTAAAGACTGCGGCCCCTTGCAGAAAGTGACTTCGGCTCTAAGAATGGAATTCTATATTCAGAGAGATACGGCGAACTTTCTGCCAGAATATTAAGGCTTGGGTCGATGGCAAGGGCGTGACGAAGTCCGCATCCGTCGACACAGAAAGAAATACGAGGGCGCTCTGCTGCCCGACGTTATCCGATCGTTTTGGGTTAAACATGTATGAGACCGATCTCTAGCGACTTTATCTCAGTGCGTGCTGACGGCTCCTCATAGGAAACTATCGATGACTCTGGTAACAGATTCTGGTTGGGGCGGGGGGAGGGGGAAGTTGATTTTCGTCTGCTAGTGAACCACTACCGATTCTTCCGGCGTATTCGTCAGAAACAAGTACATTTCTCGTTTCTTTCAGTTATTGCTACTCTTATTTCCTTCATTGCCTGCATGACTGCCATATACTGATACATTTCAACTGAAGCACAGGTGTTCTCAATCGTGGATTGTAATTTGCTACGTTGGCTCCAAATTTCATGTACAGTGAATATAGTGATGTATCGATATATGGACTCGCTTTACCTACTGTGATGAACGATAATTGTTGTTGTTGTTGTGGTCTTCAGTCCCGAGACTGGTTTGATGCAGCTCTCCATGCTATTCTAAACTGTGCAAGCTTCTTCATCTCCCAGTACCTACTGCAACCTACATCCTTCTGAATCTGCTTAGTGTATTCATCTCTTGGTCTGCCTCTGCGATTTTTACCCTCCACGCTGCCCTCCAATACTAAATTGGTGATCCCTTGATGCCTAAGAACATGTCCTACCAACCGATCCCTTCTTCTAGTCAAGTTGTGCCACAATTTTCTCTTCTCTCCAATCCTATTCAATACCTCCTCATTAGTTATGTGATGTACCCATCTAATCTTCAGCTTTCTTCTGTAGCACCACATTTCAAAAGCTTCTATTCTCTGCTTCTCCAAACTATTTGTCGTCCATGTTTCACTTCCATACATGGCTACAGTCCATACAAATACTTTCAGAAACGACATCCTGACACTTAAATCTATACTCGATGTTAGCAAATTTCTCTTCCTCAGAAATGCTTTCCTTGCAATTGGCAGTCTAAATTTTATATCCTCTCTCCTTCGACCATTATCAGTTATTTTGCTCCCCAAATAGCAAAACTCCTTTACTACTTTAAGTGCCTCATTTCCTAATCTAATTCCCTCAGCATCACCCGACTTAATTCGATAACATTCCATTATCCTCGTTTAGCTTTTGTTGAAGTTCATCTTTTATACTCCTCTCATGACACTGTCCATTCCATTCAACTGTTCTTCCAAGTCCCTTGCTGTCTCTGACAGAATTACAATGTCATCGACGAACCTCAAAGTTTTAATTTCTTCTCCATGGATTTTAATACCTACTCCGAATTTTTCTTTTGTTTCCTTTACTGCTTGCTCAATATACAGATTGAATAACATAGGGGAGAGGCTACAACCCTGTCACACTCCCTTGCCAACCACTGCTTCCCTTTCATGCCCCTCGACTCTTATAACTGTCATCTGGTTTCTGTACAAATTCTAAATAGCCTTTCGCTCCCTGTATTTTACCCCTGCCACCTTTAGAATTTGAAAGAGAGTATTCCAGTCAACACTGTCAAAAACTTTCTCTAAGTCTACAAATGCCAGAAAAGTAGTTTTGCCATTCCTTAATCTTTCTTCTAAGATATGTCGTAAGGTCAATATTGCCACACGTGTTCCAGTATTTCTACGGAATCCAAACTGATCTAACGTCGGCTTCTACTAGTTTTTCCATTCGTCTGTAAAGAATTCGTGTTAGTATTTGCAGCTATGGCTTATTAAACTGATTGTTCGGTAATTTTCACATCTGTCAACACCTGCTTTCTTTGGGATTGGAATTATTATATTCTTCTTAAAGACTGAGGATATTTCGCCTGTTTCATACATCTTGCTCACCATATGGTAGAGTTTTGTCAGGTCTGGCTCTCCCAAGGCCGTCAGTAGTTCCAATGGAATGTTGTCTACTCCGGGGACCTTCTTTCGACTCAGGTCTTTCAGTGCTCTGTCAAACTCTTCACGCAGTATCGTATCTCCCATTACATCTTCATCTACATCCTCATCCATTTCCATAATATTGTCCTCAAGTACTTCTCCCTTGTATAGGCCCTCTATATACTCCTTCCACCCTTCTGCTTTCCCTTCTTTGCTTAGAACTGGGTTTCAATCTGAGCTCTTGATGTTCATACAAGTGGACTCTTATCTCCAAAGGTCTCTTTAATTTTCCTGTAGGCAGTATCTATCTTACTCCTAGTGAGATGTGCCTCTACATCCTTACATTTGTCCTCTAGCCATCCGTGCTTAGCCATTTTGCACTTCCTGTCGATCTCATTTTTGAGACGCTTGTATTCCTTTTGGGCCTGCTTCATTTATTGTTTATATTTTCTCCTTTCATCAATTAAATTCAATATTTCTTATGTTACCCAAGGATTTCTACTAGCCCTCGTCTTTTTACCTATTTATCGTCTGCTGCCTTCACTACTTCATCCCTCAAAGCTACCCATTCTTCTTCTTCTGTATTTATTTCCCCCATTCCTGATAATTGTTCCCTTATGCTCTCCCTGAAACTCTGTACAACCTCTGGTTCTTTCAGTTTATCCAGGTCTCATCTCCTTAAATTCCTACCTTTTTGCAGTTTCTTCAGTTTTAATCGACAGCTCATAACCAATACATTGTGGTCAGAGTCCACATCTGCCCCTGGAAATGTCTTACAATTTAAAACCTGGTTCCTAAATCTCTGTCTTACCATTATATAATCTATCTGATACCTTTTGGTATCTCCAGGGTTGTTCCATGTATACAACCTTCTTTTATGATTCTTGAATCAAGTGTTAGCTATGATTAAGTTGTGCTCTGTGCAAAATTGTACCAAGCGGCTTCCTCTTTCATTTCCTAGCCCCAATCCATATCCAACTACTACGTTTCCTTCTCTCGCTTTTCCTACACTGGAATTCCAGTCACCCATGACTATTATATTTTCGTCTCCCTTTACTATCTTAATAATTTCTGTTATCCCATCACACATTTCTTCAATTTCTTCGTCATCTGCAGAGCTAGTAGATATATAGACTTCTACTACTGTCGTAGGCGTGGGCTTCGTGTCTATGTTGGCCACAACAATGCGTTCGCTTTGCTGTTTGTAGTAGCTTACCCGCATTCCTATTTTATTTATTCATTATTAAACCTACTCCTGCATTACCCCTATTTGACATGTCCATTTCCCTTTCTAAATTTTCTAATCCATCTGCCCGATTAAGGGATCTGACATTCCACGCTCCGATCCGTAGAACGACAGTTTTCTTTCTGCTGATAACGACATCCTCTTGAGTAGTTCCCCGCCCGGAGGTCCGAATGGGGGACTATTTTACCTCCGGAATATTTTACCTAAGAGGACGCCATCATCATTTAATCATACAGTAAAGCTGCATGCCCTCGGGAAAAATTACGGCCGTAGTTTCCCCTTGCTGTCAGCCGTTTGCAGTACCAGCACAGCAAGGCCGTTTTGGTTATTGTTACAAGGCCAGATCAGTCAATCATCCAGACTGTTGCCCTTGCAACTACTGAAGAGGCATCAGGAACCACGCGTTTGTCTGGCCTCTCAACAGATACCCCTACATTGTGGTTGTACCTACGGTACGGCTATCTGTACCGCTGAGGCACGCAAGCCTCCCCACCAACGGTAATTTCCACAACGGCAAGGTCCATGGTTCATGGGGGGTAGTTTAGCATGCGCCTGAAAACAGTGAAAATACGCATGACGGACTATTCACCAAAAATGGAAATGAGTAAAACTTTAACTTCACAGCGGAGAATCGTTGAAATCATTCTCTGGGGCAGAGAAAATCGGCTTGTAAGGAAGTGGTTTTTGACCTCTGCTACAATATTCCCATGAGACAAAACTTCACTGACCCATTTTGTAGGGAGTCAACGTGTTTAAGTAAGTCTGAGGTTATGCAAGGGTTAGTTTAATTGTCGGCAGTGTCACCAATGCTACACAATATGGACAGGTCGTGGCAGAGAGGGCATAATAAAGGAAGACAATGATAGAAAGGTTCTTAAATCTTCTAATAGTGAGTTAATTTATTTGCAACACAGCATGTTCTGTGACCATGTGTGGTAATGTTACTACTTAAACTATTTATTTAAATCCATAAGCAGAGATGGCCACCAGTGATTTCTTGAAACCTTTACGACAGAACTGTCACCTGTCGTCGAGTGACACCATTTTCGTTTGTCTGCAAATATTGCATGGTTATCTTACTGAGTACTGGATATCTCTGGTACGACAAATTCGTAGCGTTTTCTTCACTGGGAAGTTGTGCTCTTAGTGTGGTCTCAAGTTCCTGTTTGTCGGCATAAGGCAGTCGGTGAATCTCATTAGGAGAGATGAGCCTCCACGGGGATATGGGCAGTGTTCATTGAAGTGGGTCCAAGTGGGACCGTTGCCTGACTCATGCTTTCGTGGGCAGAGCCTGGGCGTATCGTCGCTGAGGGCAGTAGATGCCATGATGCGAATACTGTCCTCAAAAAATAAATGAGAATGACAAGATTACCCATTCTGCATATATTAAAAAGACAGAGTGCCGCAGCACCACTCTGCCTGCATCAGAAACTTCATTGCTTTGCTCCAAAATTTTTGGTGCATTCATCCAAATGTGTCAGCTGGACCACTGTGTTTTGAGGCGAAGAAGCTGACCAATTGAAGAGACACTGCTCCAGGCTGGTATCACAGCCTGCTGTTTGTTACGTGCGTTTTGTACACCGAGACTGGGAAGTTTCTATTGTCGTTCCCTGCTTTTTCTGAAATAAGCAATATTCCCGTCTGTCCCATTGAACATTGCCTAGAGTGATCTCCTTCACGTAGCTAGGTGGGTCAGGAGGATTAAGATTCATGCTGTTGATGTCCCAGTCACTGTATGGTGCCAATGGGTGCACATGTTGCTGGATTTGGGGGAATATAAGTGTCACACTCTGTAATTGTGCAGTCCATTTTCTCTCTACCTTGCTGCCTACTTGTGCTTGTACGTAACTTGAGGTGCCAGTTTGACTCTTGATTTTTGGTTTTGACTCATTAGTACTGAATTCTTCAGCTGCCTAGATAAGGATGTCTTGTTATGGTTTTATTTTGTGGTCTTTCGTACTGTTAGATCGTTTAGTGAAAATTCACTCGAGATATGAATTACCATGCTTTCCGTCAAGTTGTCGTGAACTGCGTCCATCAATTCGAAGAAATGAAAAGCTGTTATAAGCAGACTTTAATTGTTCTAAGACTTTTCCGTGATGAAGCGAACCACTCTAACCAAATATGACTTTTTGAATACAGAAGACTGTTTTTTTCATTGTATCGATGTTATAGTTGTGCATAGTGGGCCAATCTCAACTATCAGTTACTTATTATTCATTGTTAACGAGCATTGGACTCGCCCGTCCTGTATGGTTATATACGTTTGGTTACTGACTTTCCCCGAGGATTATAGCTTTTGTATGTGTTGTGTTTTTGGTAATACGGCTAACGCCCTTTCGGAATTCGGATGTAATAAATAAGAACATTTTAAAGCTATGTCATATCATAATGTAATTTAGGGGCACATGTTCCTTCTTATGAAGTTTCTAGATACAAGAAATGAAATCGCTGAATGAAGTTACTCACTTGCCATTCAAAGAACAGCCACATAAATACTTCTTGAAAACATGAGTTTGAGACTAGTATCGCAATGAACCATAATATTATCTACCTTCTTTTGCGTCAAAATGGTTCAAATGGCTCTGAGCACTATGTGACTTAACTTCTGAGGTCTAGTATCGCCTAGAACTTAGAACTAATTAAATTTAACTAACCTAAGAACATCACACACATCCATGCCCAAGGCAGGATTCGAACCTGCGACCGTAGCGGTCGCTCGGTTCCAGCCTATAGAGCCTAGAACCGCACGGCCACTCCGGCCGGCTTCTTTTGCGTCAGATGAGAAACTTAGGTACCTCATAAAATGAAAGTAATCATCTACAATTATTATGAACACATATAGTCTAAAAAAAAAGAAACTAATGGGGTTAAAAAGAATTTAATGAATACCTTGAAAAGCTTATTGCCACATTTGCTAAAAAGAGTAATAAGAAATTTATTGCATTCTTTAGTCCCTAAATAGCAGAAGAGTACCATTCCTTGTAAACAACTGATAAATACAGTACATACAAGGATACAAGTAACAATCTGCTCAATGTGGTAGTCTTTGCTGAATCAAGAAATATTCTACAGTTAACAGTACTTATTTCTTAAAAAAATACATAAACTTATATGCATTTTCCTAGACAGAACTGCACGAAACAAACTGACCATTTTCTGTTCCAGTTAAATCACTTACGCTGATAACCTCATTGTAGACCGTCCTAAAACCATATATTGTAAATCACCAAACATATGTAACTGATATAAGTAACCAGAGAGGTCCAGACTGAGACTAAGACCGTATTATAGATAAAATTACCTTTCCACCATTAAGAGATAGTGGCTACAGTGTTAACACATGCATGCACACACCTAAAAGCCCCACTCCACCCCCCCCCCCCCACCCACACACACACAGACAAATAAAATATGTCCAGCACATAGATGTAATATGCCAAGAAGTCATAGAAGATAGGACAAACATATGCAGTCCAAGTTCTTTTGGATAGCGACAGGAGATACAACAACTGAAGTTCACTGGAGATGGTTGATAGTTACAGTAGCCTATACTCCCAATGAAATTTTGTGTAACACAAGAGGAACAAAGGTTTGAAAAAGAAATAATGGAGCAAATGTTGCTAAAGCATTACCAAGAATGGAAGTCTATAAAGCAATACAAATGATGGGAACTAATCTGTCTTGACCAAAGAACAACTAATATTTCAATAATATGAATGAAAAAGTGAGATTCATTCTAGGAAATTCTGAATGAGATAGAAAACATCACGAGGACAGAATCCAGAGCTTTTGTTTCTGATACATACAAATACGCTGAAAGGAAAAAAGTTGAGTTATACGAAATATATGAATAATAATCTAAAACAGATCTAAATTACATGAAACACAGATGGAAATGCTATTTTTAAGGACTATCAAATAATACATTAAAATTTAATTTTTGTGGTGGTTCACAGACTCAACGTGTTTTGTGAATGAAAACATGGTCTGGATAGGCAGTATTAATTTTTTTAAATTATCTATTCGATTGCACAATTTCGAACTTCGGTCATTTCCAAGCAAACGGGACGTTTAAGACATACCCTAGAAAATGACCAAAGGTCAAAATTTGCCTATCGCATAGATAATAAAAAATAATACAGTCTACATGGACCACGTTCTCATTCACATATCAAATAACAGTAGCAATAATAGCGCAAACAACACTATAATCGAGTTACAAAGTGCATAAATACTAGTCGAGTTACTCTCACTAGTATACTGAACTGAAAAGGGATAAAGCAGTTCGCAGTTACTCTGTAACAGCTGATATATGGAGAAATAAGAAAAATTCATAATCGGGTCAATCAAAAGCTGGAAAGCAGAGAAAATTCCAGGAGACTTGAAAGGTGCCTTTGTTCACTCACTCAGTACATAAAAGAAAAAAGAAAACGTCATTCTGTCAACACTGCAGCCACACCTGAGAGAAATGCTTGATTATGCACAAGCTGAATTTTGAACAAACATATCATCAGTGAAATTCTCACAGACTTTAAGGAAGCATTTGGCAATATTAAGAGCACTTATTGATGACTGGCAGTGGAAGAGTTATGAATCCCAAAATTATTAAAACTGTTCGTAAAAAGCATGCCATTGACGCCATTATTGGAAATAAGGTAGAATAAAGGCATCGAAAATTTTCTTTGTTACGTATGACTTCAGATGTAGCAAAGAAGCTGCTGTGTCATGTACCCTTCTCAGTACTGTATTAAGCAGATCACAAGGAAAATAAATGTATCACATCATGAAAGAAAACTTCAACACAGGTTTAACACATTGGCGCATTCTGGTGATATAGTAATTTTAAAGCAAGAAATTAATTAATTAAACAACAACAGTACTATACCACACAATACTATCTATAAGTACTTTTGCGCTTCATCTGCAAAGTGATGCATCACATAACTGATACAGATAAACTGAAAAAATTAACAATTTTGCTTACCTTGGGGACATGACACCTGGAGGCAAAAATTTATCAGAAGGTATAAGTGACAGAACACAAACAGGAAAGAAGGGCAGTTTACTGGATATAATAAAATTTACAGGTATCCTTATATAAAACTCTTACAATACGTTATCTAATATACTCTTGTGTTATCAAAACAGCTAAAATGAAAAAAAATTGAAAGGAAAATTTTGGAAAATATAGATGGTGGAATTCAAAATAAAACCACTGGAGGAAACTGACAAAAGCTGAAGTCCATGATTCATGTGGAGAGCCAGACATCATAAACAAAATAAAATATGAAAGACTTCATTCTACTGTCCTTTCTAATCTTCTGGAATTTGCTCTGCTTTCCAGCTTTTGATTGACCCAATTATAAATTTTTCTTATTTCTCCATATATCAGCTGTTACAGAGTAACTGCGAACTGCTTTATCCCTTTTCACTTCAGTATACTTGCTTTCTGTAGTAAACTCCTTTCGAGTTCCAGGAGAGAGGAAAATCACTAAGAGGTACAGAATACCACCGTCGACGAAGACTTCTTGGAAGAAGGTAGAATACGTTTCTCTGACAGTTACAGACAAATATACGAGCATAAAAATCCTATGTGTGGCTGACTGGAAAAAAATTCCAAGACTGAACCACTTCAGATGCATCGTTAAATCGCCAGTGAAAGGCTTTGGTAACTTTTTAAGCTTCTTAATAGTAACAAAAAAAAATGCTAACACAGACTGCATAAAGTCTGACAATCTAGTACACGGTTAATGTATCCTCTCCCTGCGTCCCGCTGTGAAGTACTAAAAATTGTCACTGTCGTTCTATCTTAGTTTTTATGATACAAGTTTAGTTTGGCGTCTAACTTTATCTGATGAGAGAAGCTAGCCTTCCAAAAAATATAGTACGATGAATAAATTAATTCATAGTTGCAGAGATGATTTATTTTAACCCTGCTTATTGCCAGTCTCAGGCTGCTCCGGTCATTCCACTTTTTTTTACAAAATATTGCTTACAATCCCTATCGTCATTATGTTATCTTCGGGAGGATGCATCTAGTAAAGCGTCTTTGTTTCATTTTGTACATCTGAAGAAGTCAAGCTGTAAGCAAGCGCGAGATTTAAGTTCATTTGCTTGTGCCATACCATATATGACTGGTGATTTTGTTCACTATCACGGTTGTCCCATACTAGGGTATTCTATTGAACATTAAAAAGTCACAGGCGATGTTAATAACACAACCGAAAGCTGATCAACGAAGATTTTCGTGAAATAGCTCCTCTCATGTTCCTTGACTGTATGAAATTGAAAAAAAAAATACGTTATCGACATAGTCTCGATCATCTGAACTGAGATTATCAAACTGTGACAAAATTCAGGAAACGTCTCACCTGTCTGTCTACGGTTAAAACAAAAATTAAATTATATTTTCACTTAAAATAATGTAAAATGTTTGAAAGTCGTTAGTCTTACCAAACATACAGGGTGAGAAAAATTAGTGCACTCACACATTGGCAATACAAAAATGTCTCTCCCAAAATTTCGTCCTGCTCATAATTCGGCCAATAAATGGACGTTACAAATTGGTAAGCTGGCAACAATGTAATCACATGAACGGTAACTACCTCTGTCAGCAGTTAGGCTAGCGCCATGCAGTTGGAGCAGTGGACAGCGTTTGCGTAACATGCAGGAGGTCCAGGGTTCTGTTGTGGATCGTGCCTAGCTAAAAGTAGTCTGCCTGATACGGTATCTAGCTTCTTAACTGCCCTACAGCGATTGCAGTCGGTCTGCAGTTAATTACTACGAACACAGAAATGTAAGTACAATTGTTTTATTGGTCTGTTTTCAAATAAAACTTTGGTACCTCGTGGACGCTAATTGTATAGCGCCAGAGCATCTACTAGATTCCAAACCTGTTTTCTGCCCCTATCGAAATTATTTGCAAAGCACGTTGCTAGTCCTACTGATAGCGTAACGCTGTGACGAAATGTAATGGGCCTGAGTGTGGCAAGAATAATAGTTGGTATTATCCAATCGGCCTACTGGGGGAGAGTAGACACAAAACAAGTTTAGAATCTAGTGGACGCACTGGTGCGAAGCAATTCACTTCCACCATGTGCAAAAGGTTTCTTTAAAAGCTGACCAATAAAAACGACCGTACTTGCTTTTCTGTGTTCGTAGTATGTAACTGCAAATGATTTGTTGAAGACCAACTGTACTCTCTGTATGACGACTTCAACTACAGATACGGTACCACGCAGACTACTTTTAGCGAATGAAAACAAGTAAGCCTCGACCCAGAATCGAAAATTTCGACCGCATGGCTACTAACTCAAAACGCTATCCGCTGTACCAATTGCACAGCACTGTTTGGTTTCCTGACAGATAGCTACCGTTTCCGTGATTACGATGTTGCTAGACGAAATTTTGACAGACATTATTCTGCTGCCAGTTTGTGAGGAATCGCGCTGCGAAGTCTGAGTGCGCGACTTTTTCTACATTCTACATGCTTCTGTGAAGTATTTCTACTCGACACAAACGCAGAAAATTTCAGACGACTAGAGTTAGCCGTGAACGTTTATGAAAGATATACATATACAAGGTTGTTTGACGACGTCAGTCTTTCCTAAATTTCTTGAGGTTTTATGCGACAAAATAGATGAATGATTTCCAAGCTTCTAGCTTTCTTTCGGCTTTTTCCTCGGTACATTTCCGGCCACTATAAATGCCCAACAGTATTTCATAACTACAGTGCCAGATACATACTGCATTTTGGTTGATACACACTGCCTCTTTGTTGTTGCTCTGCGTCATTGAATTATGTAAATTCTTCAAATCTTTCTCCATTTCAGACTTGCGACCAAAGAAAAAACTACCCATCAACCTACCCATTTACGACAACCATGCTGTACTCAGATTCAGGTAAATGATTTTCCTGTTATCATTGGCTTAGTTTTCTTGTTGGCCCTTCCTGATGTCGAACAACGAACGAGTAGCTCTGTCATATTATCAGTACTCTAACCATCTCTGTCCTTCCCTTCCACTTAGTCCGCTCTAATTATAGCTAGTTATACGTAGGCGAGGACCTGTAGGTTCTAACCTTGTCAGATAAAATCAACATATAAATACTCAAAGAGCAATAAAACAAACCCTGATAGTGTACTGTGGTGGAGACAATAAGTCACTTCCCTGTCAGAACACGAGCATGTTAGAAGGCTTTTAGTTATAGGTGCAACATCTGGCAATCTTAACTGTAGGGTAGAAAACAGAAGTAAAGCATCTACGTTACATAGATTCCTTACAGACTACAACTAAACGCAAAATTACGACTCGTATTATCACATACTCATTTGTGACCCTCCAGATTCGCAAAAGCCGACCGAATGTAAATACTACACATTTTTACAAGTTATGTTACGTGTTGAAATAGCCGTAGAAAAACTGTACTTTACGTCTATGTAATGGCCCATTATTGGGCGAAAATGTGACGCCTCTGAAGACTGAGCCGCTGTGTGGACTGTCTGGTTACCAGCTGCAATGCTTTGAGAGCCCGCTGACAGTCCCTGTGATCTCCAAACAGTGTGGAAGCATTAACATACTTATACGTAATAATGAATCAGTATAATTTCTTGTTGTGTTGGAAGAATTTCATCACTTAGCTGACCTTGACACTCCATCACATTAACGTCAGTGTGAATGACAGTTTAATTTTGAAAGGATGTTGGTGATAATCACTTATGTGTAGTAAAATACTCGTGTTAGTTAAGAAAAATATACTGATTTATGGAGATTACGAAGCAGTTTTTCGTATAATAATATATTTTCTATTTATAAGCTATGAAGTCAGACGATGTCTACACAGAATATTTTAAACATAGTGTGCAGTTTTTACGTGAGCGAAGACTTCTATTGAATATTTTATTGTAGTGGAATTAGTTGATGGCAGCTCAAATTGATACAACTAATTCCTGTCGTCATCCCTGCTATTGTCTTAATGAATATTTTCTATCGTGTAGGTTGAAACAGCACCTGCAAGATTATTTCTGAACTAAATGTTTGATACCAATTTACATATGGAAGAGAAGCGAGCCATATGGGGAAAAGAGATTATATGTCAATGAATTATTCGATTCAGACATATTAGGACAACACACGATCAATATAAGATCCGAATTGAGTTTAGGCATATATTCGTAGTACACCACAGCCTGTTATCAAATCATGGGATGGACAAGAGAAATTCGAAGATATCCCACCTGTGAAGTCAGAGGGGAACGGCTGTCGAATGGGTAAGGGCCTAGCGCCCTATGAAGTTGAACTAAAAGAGATACTGTACAGAAAACGTCTACCAGTTGCTGACATGCCAAAGCAAATAAGACCCGGAAAGGAATGAAAGAGCTTGATGAATTCGCAAATATACCAAAACTGACGTCGTAACGAAATAAATATTATTGCTGAAAAATAACAAAGATTCTGTAATCAATTAATATGACCTGTGAATGTAATTGCAATCTCTGTTCTTTTCCAAAAAGATCGCTTTCCCTTCCCTTTTGTTTATTCGTAGTGTAAGAAGCCATTTTGTGACGTGGCACGATAACGTGTAGGTTTCATGTAATATTTAGCCTAAGTATAGCCAAATATTACTTAAGTGTCGCTAATGTTTTACTGTAACAGACCCTATATTCATGAAGTGAATGACTTAAATGCCTTATGCAAATTTTATAGGTGAACGTTTGTGTAGAGGTCAGCGCCATTGTTCTAAATGATACCGGCCCAGAGTCGTAATAAATATCTTAATATTAGCTAACTTTTGCAAGTAAAAATGAATGTAAATGTAGGAGATTTCTCTTCATTAGCGATTTTTTTCCTTTGAAACAATATTAGTAATCATTATTTCCAATATTGAATCAATTTGAGTAAACAAAGTTCAGTAAATTTTTTTGGACCCAGCTCAACGAAATTGCGAGAATCTTCTTAGCCTTGCATTTCCACAAAATTAAAAATAGTTTACAAAAAACCATTTTTGAAAAACAATTACAGTTATGTATCCGGAATTTTGTTTGTTGGTGGTGTCTTTTAATATGAAAACAACGTGTCGGACAAACTAACCGCGACAAGTACCACAACTGAGTAACTGACGTAAATAATTATCCAGTTGTAAAGCAGGCACTGTTACGTCTGCCACAGACGGCCCCTGACAGGCAGACTACGCCCAAGACACCCGTATGTAGCATATAACATACACAAGCCCTTGCAGGCGCAACCAAGAGGAAAACAATTCTTAAAAAAACACAGAACTTGCTAGAGACTAATGCGGACCTTTTCTGCAGAAGTCGCCTCAGAGATACAGGGAAAGTTGGAGTAATCCGCCGGCCTCCGCCGGCTTTATAAGGCCAGCGCAGCAGCAGTACAGCCAGTACCTCGCCGAGCTAGAACCAGCTCCGACGGACGGACCTAACTGACGCTCTTCATGAATGGTCGTCTACAAGTTATTTGTTTTTGTGTGTATGCAGCGATTGTTCGAATTAACGACATTATACTTTCTACAGTATTGAGTATTTTCCAGTGGCGACGAGAATGGGATCCACTGGAGAATACTCAGTATTGCAGACGTAACAGGCACAATAACATTAGTTCCAACTTTTCGTAATATATAAAAACCAATACACAAAGAACCACCACAAGGTGTTGCTACAGCAAAAGTGAGAATAGTCACTACCATTCATAAAAGCTGGAAGCAGATCGTTAAAAATTATATTCTTGTTAGTGAAAGTATTGTATCTCAGATAATATATCTCACAACAGAATGTGTATACTTCACTAGAGGTGCTCAGTAGTTCTATCAAAGTGAGCAACGACTAGAAAATAAATAAAAATTAACTGCTATTCACACATTATAGCTTCAACACATGATAGCTTAAATGGATGAACAGTTATCATCACAACTGAGTGGAAAGAACAACATGCAAGCAAGGATTAAACTGTTTTTAATTTTGTTACTAGCGACAGAGAAGCTATATAGAAGCCAGAGTTATTATACTGATGAATAATAAATCCACGCAATCCAATAACCAGTTTAAAAATTTCAAACTGTTGCAAATACTACACAGCACTGTATACAGGGTGTTACAAAAAGGTGCGACCAAACTTTCAGGAAACATTCCTCACACACAAATAAAGAAAAGATATGTGGACATGTGTCCGGAAACGCTTAATTTCCATAGCTCATTTTAGTTTCGTCCACCTACGCTCAATTTAGCACGTTATCATGATTTCGTACGGGATACTCTATCTGTGCTGCTAGAACATGAGCCTTTACAAGTACGACACAACATGTGGTTCATGCACGATGGGGCTCCTGCACATTTCAGTCGAAGTGTTCGTACGCTTCTCAACAACAGATTCGGTGACCGATGGATTGGTAGAGGCGGACCAATTCCATGGCCTCCACGCTCTCCTGACCTCAACCCTCTTGACTTTCATTTATGGGGGCATTTGCAAGCTCTGGTCTACGCAACCTCGGTACCAAATGCAGAGACTCTTCGTGCTCGTATTGTGGACGGCTGTGATACAATACGCCATTCACCAGGACTGCATTAGCGCATTCCATATGACGGAGGGTGGATGCATGTGTCCTTGCTAATGGAGGACATTTTGAACATTTCCTGTAACAAAGTGTTTGAAGTCACGCTGGTACGTTCTGTTGCTGTGTGTTTCCATTCCATGATAAATGTGATTTGAAGAAAAGTAATGAAATGAGCTCCAACATGGAAAGTAAGCGTTTCCGGACCCATGTCCACATAACATATTTTCTTTCTTTGTGTGTGAGGAAAGTTTCCTGAAAGTGTGGCCGTACCTTTTTGTAACACCCTGTGTAGTTCTATATTAACGGGAGATTTTCAAGTTGACTGAACACCATGTAGGTGCTCTCGAATGACATCGAAGTTGCTGAAGTCCAGAGAGGTCGGTCCAGTTTCAAGAGAACATAGGTTTATATTCCACACGAAATCAACATTTCTGTATTTACGACACTTAGTGTTAGTGACACATATCATCATTAGTTAACACTCTCTTCCTCTGAGGTCTGAAATTTCACTTACTTCTTGTAACAATATGATTACAACCTGATATGATTTATGTACACGTAGGTTAATTGTTGAGGAGGCTACAAAATTTATAGAACATTCAAATCACGAATATTTCGGTGAACAGTAACATCATTTTCAATGTAACTTAGAAACATGTACAATCACTGTATAAGTTTACAATGCCTTTATTGTTAACAAAAAAATTGATTGATAATTTTCTCGTTTAATAGCCTTAATAAACTTCCGTAAAAAGTTATCTTTCAATCCACGCTGTAGTTGACACTGCCAGCATCGTCTCGTTAACGGACCTGGAGTAAGGTTCTGGTGAGCTTTGGCACTCGGAGCTGAAACAGCTACTCATAAATTTTTCAGCAGCTAGTAGCAACGTTTTTCATAGTCGACTCGGGAATCAAATTTTGCACCCATTTGTAGAATGGTTTCGTAAATTATCCAATGAACTCGTATCGAGCGCACTCCTGCAAGTTGTCTGCAAGTTGAAGGGTGGCCAGAAAACTTTGTGAGGAAGAGAGAGCTGTTTTGCCCCAAATATTCATCATACCTCATATCACAGATGTTGCTCTTTTCAACGCCGACAGGCTGCAACCTTACCAGGAAATAAATTGACTAAATGTGTTGCTAATTATCGTTTTCGGTCTGACAACAGTACAAGAACAATTGCTTTGCACTGGATTGCAGGTCCGTGCGTACCTGCACGGTATTAAATAAGACAATTTGTATGTAGGAAATGGATGTTAGTAGATGATGTAATCAATCACAAATTTATGAATGTAGACGCATCCGTCGTCTAGAGATAGCGTCTTCGATTAGTAACCTAAACACCCTCGGTACCGCGTCCGAGCCCCGCGACCACTTAAATTTTGAATAAAAATCATCAGCAATCCCGACCGAAGTCTTCTAGCACTAGACGCCACCCTTATTCAGCAAAAAGCCTTGTTAAAGAGGACGGAGGAGAGGACAGAAGTTCAGGGTGCTCTCTTATCCTTGAGATGTGAAATTGCCTCCTAATAGGTCGAAGAATCAGCAATGATCAACGGAATGAAGATGCAGAAGGCAATGGAAACCACTGCACTAAAGTAACATGATGTGTATCCACAGGAGAAGCGGCCTGTAACTACAAAAAAAGGTTTCATGAAGACCTCTCCATTTGTAAAAGCTTTCTGACTAGACCCCCATTCGGATATCCGAGAGGGGATTGCCAAGGGTGAGGTTACCATGAGAAAAAGATTGAATAATCAACGGAAAGATAACGTTATATGAGTCGGGGCGTGGGAAGTCAGAAGTTCGAACGTGGTAGGGAACCTATAAAATCTGAGATGGAAATGCTGAGTCTTAATCTAGATATAGTTTGGGTCAGTGAAGTGAAATGGAAAGAAGATAATGATATCTGCTTAGATGACAGTAGCGTAATATCTACAACAGAAGGAAAAGGAATAAAGGGAGTAGGAATCTTCATGAGTTGGAAGATAAGGCAGTGAGTGAGCTACTGTGGACATTTAAGTGACAGTGTTGTTCTCATTAGAATCGACAGGAAACCAACATGGACAACAATATTTCAAGTATACACCCCGACGTCGGAAGCCGAACATGAAGAGGTAGATGAAGTGTGTGAGGATATTGAATGAGTACCTAAAGAGAGAAGAAAATTCAATAGTTACAGGAAATTGTAATTTGAATACTCCATTCAAGAATCACAAGAGGAGGAAGTATTCATGGAAAAGGCCGGGACGATGGGGAAGATTTCGGTTATATTATATCAGGGTCAGGCAGAAGTTCCGAAATCAGATACTTGATTTTAATACGTAGCTAACAGCATATATCGAGTCCAATCAGAATTTATTAGTGATGAAGGGCGCCCTGAAAACTAAGAGATTATTCAGGAAGAAGCAATGTTCAAAGAAATGGGATACAGAAGCACTAATGAATGAAGAGGTACGCTTGAACTCCTCTAGGCTATAGATACTGCGATAAGGAATAGCTCAGTGGGTGGTTCAATTAAAGAGGAATCACAGAAACTGAAAGAAGAAACATAGGTTCAAAGAAGGTAATTACAGAGACACGATGCTTAACAGAAGAACACTTTAGTTCATTGATGAAAGAAGGGAGTACAGAAACGTTCAGGAAAATTCAGAAATACAGAAAATGAAGTCACTTTGGATTGTAATAAATGAGAAGTGCAGAGAAACTATGAGAAAATGACCACACGAAAAATGTGAATAGATCTAAAAAGGAATGATTGATGGAAAGACTGACTGAGCATGTTGAAAAGTAAAAAACGACATTCGGTGAAATTAAAAGCAAGGTGGTAACATTAAGAGCGCAACGGTAGTTCCGCTGTTAAATGCAGAGAAATGAGCAGAAAGGTGGAAAGAGTATATGGAAGACCTCTATCAGGGGAGAACTTGTCTGATCACGTGATAGGAGAAGAAACAGAAGCCGATGTAGAAGGGATAGGGGATCCAGTACTAGAATTAAAATTGACGACTATTCACTTTGCTGTGTATAATGTATGTGTCTGGCGATATTGTATCAGACTTTCCATATTCATACCATCCCGCGAGACGGCAAGAGCTGACATGTGAAAGAATTGTCACACAACCAGCTTAACATTTCATGCATCCAAGTTACCGATAAGAATAGTATACAGAAGAATGGAGAATGAAATTATGGATGTGTCTGATGGCGATCAGTTTGGCTTTAGAAAATGTTAAGCCACCAGAGAGGTAGACTAAAGAAAAATGAAGACGCGTTCATAGGATATTTTGACCTCTAAAAAGCATTCGACAATGTCAGATGTTGCAGAATCTTCGAAATCCTGATAAAATTAGGTTTAATCTATAAGAATAGACGGGTAATATACAATATGTCCAAGAACCAATAGTGGACGAGCAGTGCTTTTTTTTTTGTTATCAGTCTTCTGACTGGTTTGTTGCGGCCCGACACGAATTCCTCTCCTGTGCCAGACTCTTCATCTGAGAGTAGCACTTGCAACCAACGGAAAAAATCAAGAATGGGATTAAAATTATAGGTGACAGGAGGTTAATAAGATTCGCTGATGACACTGCTATCCTCAGGGGAAATGAAGAAGAATTACAGGATATGCCAAACGGAAGGGTCTAATGAGTACGGAACGTGGACTAAGAGTAAATCGAATAAAGACGAAAGTAACGAGAAGTAGTAACAATGAGAACACCGAGAAACTTAACATCTGTGTTGCTGATCACGAAGCAGAGGAAATTAAGACGTTCTGCTATATAAGCAGAAGTGTAACAATGATGGTCGGAGCAAGGAGGACATAAAAAGCAGACTAGTACTGGCGAAATGGGTATTTCAGGTCAAGATAATGCTACTATTAACAAACATAGGTTTTGGTATGAGGAAGAAATTTCTATAATGTACGTTTATGGACAGCATTGTATGGTAATGAAATATGCACTATGAGAAAACAGGAAAATATCGGGATGGCACATTAGAGACGTGGTGATAGGGAAGAATGTTGAAAACTAGTTTGAAGATAAGGTAAAGAATGAGGAGATTGTCTGCAGAATCAGCGTGTAGAGGAATATTTGAAAAACGCCGACAAGAGGAAGGGACAGGATGCTAGGACATCTGTTAAGGCATCAGGGAATAATTTCTTTGGTACTAGATGTAATTTTACAGGGTAAATACTGTACCATAGATGAAGAGTGCTAGCCACTGTGGTCGTGCGGTTCTAGGCGCTTCAGTCCGCAACTGCGCTGCTGCTATGGTCGCTGCTTCGAATCCTGCTTTGAGCATGGATGTGTGTGATGTTCTTAGGTTAGTTAGGTTTAAGTAGTTCTAAGTCTAGGGGACTAATGACCTCAGATGTTAAGACCCATAGTGCTAAGAGCCATTAGATGAACACAGAGGTTGGATTGCATCCAGCACGTATCTGATGATTTAAGTTACAAGTGCTACTCCGAGATGAAGAGTTTGTCAAAAGAGAGGTATTCGTGCAAGGCCGCTTCAAACCTTATTGACGACTTAAAGGAAGATGAAACGGATGGAAATATACAGAATGCATCTGTGGACGATGATGTGTCGTATGAGTGGTTTGCCATTGGTCTTCAGAAATGGAATCATGGAATATATAGCCAGAACCCTCAACAGCTAATTACGATCTGATAAGTTTTCCCGCATGCTCAACAGCTTATTGCGGTCTGATCTGTTTTCCCGGAGGAGGTTGCTACAGCAGTTTTCTCGACTGGCGGGAAAGGATTGCTGAGTGGGTAGCAAATGCTGATATGATCACCAAACGTATAATCACATCGCTTTGTGCGCGGACCCATATCTCGGGATTTTGTCACTGAAGGTTTGTCAGATTCCCTTTTTCAGCGTCCGTACTCTAATCGTGTCGTATGGAATGAAAGTATATGAAATGAAAGTAGCTTCGAACACTATGTACATTGTTTTTTAAACAATAACGTTAGAAAAACTTTTTTCGAAAAGTAGACGGCATGAAAACATTTGAATGTGTAACATGCTTGTATCTGTATGTTGGATGGTGACAGAAAGCCAACACAAATAGGTCACAATCGGCCGCCGAGTATATTCATTGTTTCCATGTATCCTTGACAAGTGCAAATGAATTACGGTGTACATCAAAGAACATGACACACCTGTTCTTCTTATTCTTCTGTGGCGAATCACGCTAGAAGTTAGCTGGTTTCGACGTCTACAGACCTGTTTCGTTCCAGTTATTCGATCCTAGATTTCTGTCTTCCATTGTTCACTGTAAGTATTTTTCCCATTTTAGCGCAGGTGTTCCTCGTCTTCTTCTTTACGGAGCTCCCGTTTTTAACTCTTCCTTGGTCACCTATGGCTGGGCATTCTCTGTAAGTGCTCATAATACTGAAGCGCCCTACTCTCCAAAGTTATAGAGTAAGTTATATCTGCACTTATCTATACTTCCTCATTTCGTATCCTATGTTGCCTCGTTAATTGCAGACATCTTCTCGTAAAGTAAATTTCCACTGTTGTACTTTTATACCTACCTTTCTTTGTTGCACGCCACGTCTCAGCTCCATATATAACTCCGCACTACATCACACTGCGAAATACTGTTTTCCGTTTCGTGTCAAATACTATTATTCCATATCATCCAAAGTCTTAGTAGCTCTCTTCTCCACTGTTATTTTGAACTAACATGTTTGTCACATGTACCGGAATTATCCATTATTGTTCCAAAATATTTGTAGCATCTGCAGGATTTTATTTCTCGTTCCTCTGTGTCAATTGTTTTTACAAAATCCTTTCCCACGTACATACACTCCATCTTGTCCAGATTTATTCCCAAACCCCACGTGCTAGACTCCTGCTTAAGCTGCCTCATAATGTAATTCATATCTTTTTCATCTTGGGGATTATTACCTTTTCATCCGATCTGAAGATAGACAGTGAAGAATATCGTCAACAGTCCTCCTTCCCACACCTAGGTATTTCTTCTATCAGCGATTCTGCGCCTGTTCCAAATGAATATTAAAGTAGAAGACATTCCACAACCCTGTTTCGGTTAGTTGTCAATGAAAATACTTTGGGTAACATTGTTTCTTATTTTAATAATCACTTTTGTGTGCGTGTATAATTTTTTAACTAGGTTAATAATTTTCTCTCTCTCATCAATCCTTCTGATTGATTTCCATAATTTTAATCAAGGAACATTGTCACACGCTTTTTACGAGTCTTAAAAGGGCATGTATATGCTTTTGTTTTTGTTCCTACAATTTTGCAATAACTGTCAGATACAGTCAATGTTAAAAAAAAAAGATCATTCTTCACCGTAAACTACTTTGTTCTTCAGTTGAAGTTGACACATCCTTTCCTATTTTCCTAGACACAACACTGATAAGCAGCCTAGCTGTTACTAGGGTAACACTTATTCGTCCATCAGTTTGCTTTGTCTCTTGTCACCGTGTTTATAAATCGACGTGTTACACGGCAAATTCCATTCCATAGGTGGATCTCGTCCCATCTCTATTTTCCCAAAAGGTTTGTGTAGACATCTTATCGCTGCAGTTCGTCGATACTTCAGAAGCTCCGTTCTTATATTTCCTCCTTCTTCAGATTTATTTACTTACACTTTGGGTAGCCCTGCTTTCACATCGTCAACAGTTTTATCTGTATTTTTTTTCTTCTAAGATCCTAATATCTTGTACTTCTTTGTCGTCATAACTATTTTTCTGCAATAACGTTGAATAATATCCTATCCATTCTTGAGCGAGAGTTTTTTTACGATTTGTTACACTCATCCAAATTTCTCATTTCGTTAGTAAACTTCCTTGCTTATGGGGACTTATTATATACTATTTTTGCATCTATGTGGTTCCGCATTCTGTCCCAGTGTTCATTCCACTCCGTCTTGACATTTATTTTAACCTGTTGTCTGATCTTAACATATAAATTTCCTGACTCTGACGCTCTACCACTTGCGTATTACAAACACTTTCATAGTATGTTTATTTTCGTTACCTAGAAAGAGGGGAACTTCTTAGTCGAGACCGGTATCTCGGATGCTAAGTTCTTTTTTCCCTAATTAATCACTACAGAACGCCTCTACGAACTCAGCACGAGCAAACTAATATTTTTGTCTGTAACTGAATCACTCCGCGTGACCGCTACGGTCGCGGGATCGAATCCTGCTCGGGCATGGATATGTGTGATGTCCTTAGGTTAATTGGGTTTTAGTTGTTCTAAGTTCTAGGGGACTGATGACCACAGATGTTATGTCCCATAGTGCTCAGCGCCGTTTAAACCATTTTGAACTGAATCACTTCTTCCAGCTCAGAGGAAAACTCTATACATAGGTATCCCTCTCCAATGGTTCCTCTAGTTGCTTCAGGTGTTCGTACATAGTTATGGGATCTTCTATACTTTCCATATGGAGACAATTTTGGTACATTAGACGGTTGATCGTGGCCGCACGCAGCATACCTCTGCTAGAATTCGTAAGTGTGGCCTGGAACGACCATCTGAGCACACTGCTATTGAATGAAACAGATATGCTCATGTGACTACAAGAGTGCGTACTTTGACTGATGATGTTAACACACGAAGGAAAATGATTTCAGTGTCTGATAATATCTCCAGGACGAAAGTAACCGAATTTATAAATGCCGTAATACATCAATGAAGCAAGAAGCGTTAATGTAGGCGATTACGCAGTGAGGCGCAAAATACATGCTCATCAAGTGTACTTAATACCAGCAGCGTGAGAATAAGACTGTAGCACGACACTGACATGGAAGTGAGAGACCGCGAAACAAAACAAGAATCAGAAACAGAGACGCACACGCAGAAGATTTCTCGTTGCGTTGTTGACGTGGTGTCATCACAAAGCGGGAGGCTTATTCACCTCCAGAATTTTCGAGGAGACCTGCATCCTGATTTGTCTAGTCGGTGTCGGTGAGCGAAACCGGCAGCGTTACTCACTGCGAATACGACTGATGGAGCATCCACGTTACATGATCTTCTCCATTACTTATTAAGGAGACTGGTTGTGACCAGGAGTTATACAGGATTCCAGCCTGAGGGCTTAGCTGATGGAGGGAATAGGACTATGACCCGGAATCATTCCCAAAGAAGATAGATAACAAAATTTAAAAGAACTTGAACTTTAGAATTTTCATTTTAAAACTAAAACATTTACGTTGGGTGAATTATATAGTTTTTATGATGTTCACGAGGCTTTACGAATGTGTTCTGCCTGCGACATTCAAATGTTCGTACATTCAACTGTGTCTATCATTATTATTTGTTGTCTACTACATCGTCCCCAGCTATTAGGAGAGGTGTGCTACACAGTGTTACAGCAGCTGCCATCGTATGGAAGCGGGACAGGAACTGGAATCATTAGTGAACACATAAATACGATAAACAGAAGCTTTACTTAAGTTGTAGGCGTCTCCACTCATTGTGAGGAAACTTTACAAAATAATAAATATCAATAAAGACCAGCTGTTACAAGTAGTCTCTACAGGGTGGTGCAGTGTGAGGCTCTCGCTAGTAATGTATGACTGAACTTTCGAAGACTGTAACTGAGACTGGATTGTGTAGTTGCCGCTGGACATTCTATACCGCGGAGGTAGAAAGTGCTTTTAATCAGTACTGCTGAAGGCTTTAGTCAGTACTGCTGAAGGAGCGCATCAATGGATCCACAGGGTGTCCTCGCGACCACTATCGGTGTCAGCCTGAAATGTGCGTTTCCGTTGCGAAATGTGAGACGCCAGTGGGGCTGATATCGATCTATAATACTACACCTCTGATTTTGGATCCTGTAATAGTAGCCATATTTGCCGAAAATATTACGGAAACTGTGTTATTTATATTGAGGCACACAACAAAACCCTCTCACATTACTTCTCTTACCTACCATATTCGGCCCATTTCAGCCATCATCAGAGAAGTCACATTTATAAATGTCTGTAAATACGGCATTTTTGTGATAAGCTTCTTGAGAGAATATAAGGCCAAAACATTTTTTTATATATTAAAAATGTCCTTCATTAACTGAGCATACTCCTTGACATCTGCGTCAGAATCAAGATTTTCTGAATGTAGTTGGGGAATTAAGGAAAAAAATATTTCTCCCTGTAATTTCATTACTCGGAAATATTTCACGTCAACTCTTTGTTGTTAATTACGGTTTGTATTGTAGTTTTTGTCGTCGTATACGTGAATATCTTTAGCGGATAGAGGCGCTAAAGCACTGAAAATATGAATTTTGGTAACAGCACTTTCAAGTTATTCTTATCGTGTATGTGCTCCCAGACGAAGTCCAATAGTTTCCCTGCTCCGTCCGACTTGTCGTATGAACAACTTGAGCGCGAGCTCCCTCCCTTTCTTTCTCTCTCCCTCTTTTATAATAACTGGGACACATACGAGACACATTGATCCGGTATGAACGTGTGGGTGGACATGTTTATTTCTGATCGTATGCATCAATCTCTTTAGCAGCTGTTGGCGTCAAACATTACAGGTGTCAAAATTTGGTAACAGCACTCACAAATTCAGTCGCTGGACTTCAGAACACAATGTTCGTATTCGTGCTGTATTTGTGGTCCCAAGCGATGTACAACAGTTCTGCTACTGTGTCTAACTGGTTATACGAACCTCCTGGTGACTCCCCCCCCCCCCCTTTCCCCCTCCTCACTCTCTCTTTCTACTATAATAACAGGGGCACATTAACGTTGGGTGAAACAATGCGCAGTGGACATGCCGATTGTTTAATACGACCACATCTTTCACATCGGTTAACTTTAGTGTACGTTGTGTTCCTTAGAGACTTAGCCCACATGTTGCTGCAAGATGTCCAACTCGATCTTGGTGGACGTGTATCATTCCAACATCATACACGCCGCACGTCGTGCAAGTAGACATGCGCTTCACACGCTCCAAGAAAGGAGGGCAGGAAGACAAGGCTCTGTTTCATTTATGTTCTTTGCCACCTATCTGGCTCCACAAATTTTGTGTGAAACGTTTTGAATACGAGTCGCGTTTAGTAAGTGAAGAAAATCTCTCTGTGAGATCTTTCGAACATAACTGGGGTTGTTCCAAAGGACTGACGAGATCTTATTGTGACGATGTTATGCTGGCAGATAAGCTGGAGTGACGTCTCCTTGAATAACCGTTGATTATGTAGAACCTGAAGCACATAAATAAATTATTAGAAACATTTGTTAAATCTTTATCTACCGAAATATTGAAAGACATTTTTCGCTTATTTTCACTTAGCGCCCCAGGTTTAACTGTTTCCGGGCTATATTTCCCTGACGCAAATGGACTACCTCCATTACGCCTGAAAGTGTGTGTATCATCATCTAAAATACCCCTTGAAGAGTCTCATTTAATCTGAATATCCACCTGGTATTACCACATCTCCTCTCAATTTATTCGTGTTTTAATCTTTTAGATATATGCAAACCGATTACCTATGTCAACTTTTCACTAGAGAACACGTTCTAAATCAACCACAATCGCGAACAACTGTGGCCTGATATCATGGAAATTTATCATCATTAACAATGAAGTCCATGAAAGACTGCAAATGGTCTCCAAGTAACCGAACATAACCATTTCCCATCAGAGATGGGCTCAGTTTGATCAGAGGACCCAGTCCGTTACATGTAAACACAGATCACAGCTTGCACAGTGCCCTGTTGACAACTTGTGTCCATGCATTAGGGCGGTTTGCGCCACATTCGAACCCTAGCATTAGCTCTTACCAACTGAAATCGGGACTCATCCGACCGGGCCACGGTTTCACAGTCGTCTAAGGTCCAACCTACTGCCCATGAGCGCAGGAGCGGCCCTGCAATCGCTGCCATGCTGTTAGCAAAAGTACATGTTGGTCGTCTGCCGCACATACACTGTGAACTGTGTGACATGTAGCACTGTCTTGCTGGTGCACACTGTCATGCCGAGGAAAAGCGAACTGCATGTAAGAGTTATAGGGTCTCTGAGGACAGACGCATACTAATGTTGATCCATTGTGCCTTCTACAGTGACCAGACCTCTCAGGAAATGCCACATCATTACCAAAACCATAAGGATCCCTCCTCCAGCCTTGAAACTTATGGAGATAGTAGCAAGGTGTTTCATTTCAGACGTATCAAGTTGAACACACCAACGGCCATCTGTCCAGTGGAATATAAACTGTGATTCATCTGAAAAGAACACCTCTCACCCCTCAACTGACGTCCTTTTGCGGCACTGGCGTGCAAATTCCAGCCTTTGTGGCTGAAGAACAGCAGTTGTGGGTGTATGACCCAGCAGCCTACTGTGGAACCCCAACATTCATCTAGCTGGTCACTACATCAGCAGTTGCATGCACATTCGCTCAGACTCCATAGGTGTCGTTCACTACTGTCATCTGCGGCCGGAGGTGCACCAGAGATGCCTCGGTGCTGGTATTGTATAAAGCCATTTCTCAGTACTTCAACCACGACTGCCACGAACAGTTTACAAACTTAGCCCTTTCGTCCCGAAAGCCAGTGATCATGCCTGTTGTAGCGGTCCCTTATTAGTTAGAGGGCCTGCACAACTGACACGTATGATGGGTTGCCGACCGCCCTTTCAGGAGGTCGGAGACAAACATCGCCAGCGTACAGAAACAATAACAGACTTTCCAAATAAACACGGAACTACTTCGCCAGACAAGCAATGTTCCACCAATCAGAACCCGTATGTGTCGTGTAGCACTCCGCCGACCTGGCTTTATAAATACTCCTACACCGTCAGATCGGCAATGTTTACCCACCGCTAGGAACAGCTCCGGCCAGTACTTGAGTCGGGCCTAGCGTTGTACACACTCAATGTGGCATTTTAGTAGCATGTTGTATTTTGTAGAGTAGATTTTGGTCAGTATTTTCTTCCATTGTCTTGTTTCTTTATATGGTTGCAACCACAAGAGTTGTGGGTTTCTTCTTGTTGTTGTAGCTTTTAAAACTTAGCGCATGCCAGAAGGGCCAACGGCCTTGATGCTGTGATAACACCGGTTCCAGTCAGATCACAGAAGTTAAGCGCTGTCGGGCTGGCCTAGCGCTTGGGGTTGGTGCCCAAGTGGTCTACCACGCACTGTTGGCAAGAGGCGTGCACTCAGCCCTTGTGAGGGCGGCTCCGGTCTCGGGAACTGACATACGGCAGGGAGAGCAGTGTGTTGACCACATGCCCCTCTATATCCGCATCAAGTGACGCCTGTGGGCTGAGGCTGAAATACGAAACACCTTTTTCCAAAGCTGTTTCACAGAGAAAGATAACACTGCAGTTCCTTCTCTAAGTCGTCGCACGAAAGAGAAAATGGGTGACATCGAAAAAAAGTGTCCAAGAATTAGAAAAGCAACTGAAATCACTCAACGGAGGAAAGTCCAATGGACCTGACGGGATACCAATTCGATTCTAAACAGAGTACGCGAAAGAACTTGCCCCCCTTCTAACAGCGGTGTACCACAAGTCTCTAGAAGAACGGAAGTTTCCAAATGCCGGACGGAGTGGCCTTGCGGTTCTAGGCGCTAAGGTCTGGAACCGGGCGACCGTTACGGTCGCATTTTCGAATCCTGCCTAGATCATGGATGTGTGTGATGTCCTTAGGTTAGTAAGGTTTAATTAGTTCTAAGTTTTAGGCGACTGATGACCTCAGAAGTTAAGTCGCATAGTGCTCAGAGTGATTTCAACCGTTTGAACCAAGGTTCCAAATGATTTGAAAAGGGCCCAGGTAGGTCCAGTTTTCAAGAAGGGTCGTCGAGCAGATGCGCAAAACTATAGGCCTATATCTCCGACATAGATCTGTTGTTGAATTTTAGAACAAGTTTTTTTTTCTCAGATATCATGTCATTTCTGGAAACCCAGAGTCTTCTCTGTAGGAATCAACATGGCTTCTGGAAACAGATATCGTGTGAGACCCAACTCGCTTTATTTGTTCATGAGACCCAGCAAATATTAGCTCCACGCTAACAGGTAGATGCCATTTTCCTTTACTTCCGGAAGGCGTTCGATACAGTTCCGCACTGTCGCCTGATAAACAAAGTAAGAACCTAAGGAATGTCAGCCCAGCTTTGTGGCTGGGTTGAAGAGTTTTTAGGAAGCAGAACACAGCATGTTGTTCCCAATAGAGAGGCGTGTACAGACGTTAAAGTAACCTCTGGCGTGCCACAAGGGAGTGTTATGGGACCATTACTTTTCACAATATATGTAAATGACCTAGTAGATAGTGTCGGAAGTTCCATGCGGCTTCTCACGGATGCTGCTGTAGTATACAGAGAAGTTGCAACATTAGAAAATTGCAGCGAAATGTAGGAAGATCTGCAGCGGATAGGCACTTGGTGCAGGGAGTGGTAACTGACCCTTAACATAGACAAATGCAATGTATTGGGAATACATAGAAATAAGTATCCTTTATTGTATTATTATATGATAGAGGAACAAACACTAGTAGCAGCTACTTCTGTAAAATATCTGGGAGTATGCATGGGGAACGATTTGAAGTGGAATGATCATATGAAATTAATTGTTGGTAAGGCGGGTGCCAGGTTGAGATTCATTGGGGGAGTCCTTAGAAAATGTAGTCCATCAACAAATGTGGTGGCTTAGAAAACATTCGTTCGACCTATACCTGAGTATTGCTCATTCGTTTGGGATTCGTAACAGGTAGGGTTGACAGAGGAGATAGAGAAGATCCAAAGAAGAGCGGCGCGTTTCGTCACAGGGTTATTTGGTAAGCGTGATACAGTTACGGAAATGTTTAGCAAACACAAGTGGCAGATTCTGCAAGAGAGGCGCTCTGCATCGCGGTGTAGCTTGCTGTCCAGGTTTCGAGACGGCGCGTTTCTGGATGAAGTATCGAATGTTTTGCTTCCCCCTACTTATACCTCCAGTGGAGATCACGAATGTAAAATTAGAGAGATTCGAGCGAGCAGTCATTCTTCCCGCGAACCATACGCGACAGTAACAGGGAAGGGAGGAAATGACAGTGGCACGTAAAGTGTACTCCGCCACACCCGGTTGGGTGGCTTGCGGAGTATAAATGTAGATATAGATGTAGATGTAGGCGGCCTGTCGGTACCTTTAGGCTTCACGGCCTGTGAGCAAGATGGCGTTTTCTTTAATTACAATAAAGTGTGTTCAAATTGAAAGTTACTTCTTTCCTGCCGACCGCAGGACACTACAATGTGCTTCAGGACGTCAGCTAATTCGCTCTGTTCTCAGATTACGTTAAGGACCATACTGTTTTCAGTGTCGCTCAGATATGGTTTATGTAGTATGCACTGCTACTGCTAGTGCTGCCATCTGCACGTTGACGTCGGTTCCTGGCGGAGGTCATATTAATGTGACAGGACCATGTACATACAGGGTGGTCAGAAACTGCCTGAAAGCCTTGTAATTGTTTTGTAGGGTAGGTTGTACTGAGAAATAATTGTAAAAAATCCCATACGTTCCGGTTTGCTAGCTCATTAACACTGAAGATACCCAATTAGGATGTTGCTCCCGCAAATTCAAATGGCGTAGCAGTTGAAAATAACACGAGTTGTTCTCAGAGATAAGGTGGCAGCATACGATTGTGTTCCGCTTTATGATTGGAGTTACACTAACGTTTCATGTCCAGTTATAGTATCGCTCTCTTGTTCGGTTTGAGGAAAGCAAACGAAGAATAAATTTGGCAACACCGTTTCTGGCAGATTGCGCGAATTCAAGCTCCCAAAGCCCTGACGGGCTAAGGTGAATGCTAATTAATTCGGAAACGACACAGCGTACCGATGTCTTCCTTAAGCATTGTTTCTCAGCACAGCCTATTCTGAAACAGCCTTACAAGGTGGCACTGGATATGAATGTTAAGGAGCACGTGCTCAGCATAGCGATCTCCCGACCGTTGTCAGCTTTGGTGACAGGAGACGTTACTTCTTAATGAAGTAGCTCTTTAATTTTCCTCACAAGTTCATAGTGTACCCAGCCTTCCAACAGCGCTCGGCACACATCCTAGTGTTAGCCTATCGTGACAGAGCTCAATTCCACTAATCTGACGGGTTCCGATTTTAGCCTACGGCTTGGCTGTTGGCGTATTTTCTGTTAGGTACCTGCATGTCAGCTTATGAAAATTTACAGTTACACAGGGTGAATAGTATATTCACCAATAAAGTAATTTTCTGAGTATTTTGATGTAAGGAAATCGAAATTTACTGTGGCTCTTTTCACAGTAACTGCACTGCATTTGGCTTATTAATCCCAGTTATCTTTATATGTATACTGCACTGAAAATATCAGCACAACCGTACAAATTGCATGTCGTTTTTGAAAACTATCTTTTCTCAGTCAGTCACGTTACTTGCTGGTGACAACAGGAAGGTCGACTTTATTTTTTCCCTCATGCTTACATTCACTTTTTTTGTATTTTGTGGGGTCTTGTTTTCCGAGAGTGTTAACTGTACCTTAGCAGTGAGAAACTCGAATATCAGTAAGTTTCCCGATGAAGATTAGACGGATATACTCCTCGTTTATGGGTTCACTAAATCCAACCGGAATGTGAGGCGATGCTGTGCTCAAGTGTTCCCGCAGCGACGATATCTGACATATTCGTTATGCTCTGTCATGAGTGACACAACAAGCTAGATACATCTGGCATTGTTTGTAATCCTGCCGTTGTGCAGGTGTGCTCATTACGAAAGTACCACTACCTGCTACCGCCGTGTGGCTGGCCACACATGATAACATGCTGGCCCATTAACAGGGAGACAGGTGTGCCACATACCACCTGCTCCCCCGCTGATTGCTGTCTATCAGCCTCACAGGCCACTACCAGCTGTCTCAGACCTGCCGATAGAGCGCAATATTGCATGCCACATTTAGGTAGTCGTGGATGGATGAACGAGATAACTGACCAACATTTCCAGTGTTACGTAACAGCCCCGATTTTGAATTTTCAATGTGATCTATGAATTTTTCCACCTTTATGCCGAATGAAAAGTTCGAGACAGCCGTTTTGACGGGTGGTGCTGTTATTCTTCGAAAAGACCGGCAGTACACTCCTGATAATCTCGGCAATACTTAATACATTTTATTATCTACAGGCTATATCGCGTGATGGAATATACAGGGGAAGACGTATTAACTTTCTGTGTGAGACTCTTCCACATATACAATTTTTCAAAACAAGCGATGTAGAGGTTTTCTCCGAAGACACTACGTCACCACTTTTATTTATACATTGTAGTAGTAAATAACACTCTTGTAAAATCTCATGTATATAAACAGATTCATCAACAAGTGAAGAAAAGTATAACAAATGCTGAACAGCTTCCCATCAGAAATCAACTACAAGAACAATTATGCTACATTTTTCGGTCTTCCGTGGTACACAAGGCAGAGCATAAGCGAAGCCATAAGAAAACATATGTCAACTTAACTCCACATTCAAAAACAACAGACTCCACGTAGTATTATTATTGGTCTGATTTCCCCTTGAGAAGAGAATGCAGTTACTTCTATGTAGTTGTCAGAATTTCATTCAGTATAGCTTCTAGATTTAATCTGTTGTCTCTACAGATTCTGACATGGAACAGTTAGCCTCGTTTGCTATAGTCGAATTCCTCAATTCGTTTAGAAAGTATTTCTTGATTTCAGCCGCGAACATGTTCGCTTCTGACCGAGCTTATTACGTTATTGTATTACTCTTTCTGCCTGTTCCTCCTCATCTTATGTGTCTGTAACACGTAATACATAAAACACAAACTTTTTATTTGGTGAAAATTGATGTTACTGTGGTTTGAACGAGGTAACTAACGTGCCAAGATAGCAGAGCGAGCCTTAACTCTATCTTCTGGAACACGAGCAGACGCACTGACCCAGGACCCAATATTAGCTTACACACGAGTACGTTTCTCCATGGAACAGAAGAGGTCCCATTCTAGAACCGACCTGATTTTGGGTAGATAGAGGCAACCAAAAAATAAAGATGCAAGTAGTACCTACAAAGATTGTGAATTTTATTTACCAGTTTCTACAGTTGTGTAGAAGTTGATATGGATTACCGTTATCATTTGATGAACATTGCCTCTGGTCCATGTTTAGGGCAGCAGGAAAAGAAACCACAGAGATAATTAGATCAACAGAGAAACATGCAAGAAGGGAGAGCATGGAATAATAGTGGTTACAGCACGCGTGACTCAAGAAACTGTAGCAAAAGATGCTAAAGTGGACGATACTGTATATACAGAAGGCAAATAATATTCATAGTAACTGTCAATGGTAGTAGTAAGAATTTCAGTGTGCTGTGCGCTACATTCTTGTTGCGAGTAATGTTGCCACGTCCCTGTACCAATCCAGTAACAAATCAGAATGTCTTTTTAAAATAATAATTAATCTGTTGGCACATCTTAGCCCTGGTACAATTTACAAAGAAACTTTAATGAATTGGAAGACTGTTATTCTCAGAAAGAAAAGAAATAGCCAGTACTTAAATCATTAATTTTGTTCATAATGAACATTCTGTTTTATTCATTCGTGGATTAAAAACAACCAAAGAAATTTTATAACATAATGCGCAAGAAATGTACACTCTAACACAAAAAAGACCGACGCACATCAAAGGAATTATCCAAATGAGACGAATATCAGTGTATGTGACGTACTTGTACAGAAAAATAAATGATTACATTCCCAGAAGAAATTGATGATGTATTCAAGAGAAAGAGCTTCACACATTGAGGAAGTTAATAACGCGCTGGTCCACTTGTGGCCCTGACGCAAGCCGTTAATTCAGTTGCTGGATGTCCTCCTAAGGGATATCAAGCCACAATCTGTCCAATTGGCGCGCTAGATCATCAATATGCCAAGATGGTGGGAAAGCCCTCCAAACTTCTTCCATTGATGATACTTCTAGCAAGGTTAGGGTTTTGTAAGCACAAAGACAAGCAGTTGAAACTCTCGTCGTGTGAGGGTGAATGTTACATTGCTGAAATATAAGATCAGCATGGCTTGCCATGAAGGGCTTAGAATATCGCAGACGTAGTATTGTGCTGTAAGAGTGCTGCTGATAACAGCCAAAGGGGTCCTGATATGAAAAGAAATGGCGCACCAGACGATCACTCCTGGACTGCTGCCAGAGCGTCTCCAGACACGTCTATGGCTTGGAATGTTATTGACTGAAATATAATTGTGTTCAGTGATGAGCCCCGCTTCGAAATGAGCCCCGACGACCAGCGAAGACGTATGTGGAGACGCCCCAGACATGAGGAACACCAGCCTGACCTCACCCACCATAGAGTCCGAAAACGAGGAGTGATGCTCTCTGGTGCCAGTTCATTTCACACCAGGACCTCTTTAGTTATCATCAGCGGCACCTTACAATAGAGGTGTACATCGACGATATTGTACGTTCTGCTTTGTTGCTCCTCATGGCAAGCCATCCTAGGCATATGTTTCAGCAATGCTATGCCCTCCCAAACACGGCGAGAGTTTCTACTTCTCGTCTTCATGCATTCCAAACCCAACGTTGGCCATCAAGGTCGCAGAAAGATTGGAGCATTATGATCAGGGCTCTCAAACTACATGGGGATTTTGTCGATCTAACACGTCAATTTCAAAGAATTTGGCACGATATGCCTCAGAAAGGCATGCAAAAACTTTATCAATCAATCAATCAATCACAAGCATATGGGCCAGAGGAGGATTAACTTGCTGAGTTTGCGAAGCTCTTCCTCTTTAATAAGAAATCATTTTTTTTCTAAAATTACAATGATTTGAAACTTCCTGGCAGATTAAAACTGTATGCGGGACCGAGACTCGAACTCGGGACCTTTGCCTTTCGCGGGTAAGTGCTCTACCAACTGAGCTACCCAAGCACGACTCACTCCCCGTCCTCACAGCTTTACTTCCGCCAGTACAGAGACAGGTACATCACATCTACCATTTTTCGTCCCATTCTGATACATCTTTTCTGATGCATCGTATTTATATATTTTTCTCTTGGTCTTATAGTGTAATATTGGGCATCTTAGCTTTCGTGTTCTTAGGACCTGTTGCACTGTGGAAACAAAACAAAATTCATTTTGTTGTTACATTTACTAATGAAACATAATGCTTCCTTGAGCTAGTGACCGCAGCCATCAAACATTGAACAGAAGCTTGGACAGTACATCCTTGTATATTATGAGAATCAACTGCCTAATTCACTATAATTAGTGAATTTCAACAACAGTCATTTTACAGCACACCCAGTATGCACAAAAATAGACACAAATTCATTCTCATGAAAAGAGATGCACTTGAAGAACCCAACCAACCCTGGATGAGTATGTTGCACACAATCAGCTATGCCATGATTCACTTTCGCGCGGTAGTAGTGCTCTCGGAGAGTGTGGTTGGGGCCCTGATGTCATGGACAACGGTCGGTAGAGTCACTATAGTGTCGCCTCAGCAAGCACTTTGCCCATTAGTGACGTTTGGCAGCAGGTTTCCCAGATGGACGGGTTCGGTAGGGTACGCAACATGGAGCTACGGATCGTCCTATCATCGTACTGGGCACCACATCGGTCGTCTGGTGGTAACAGATCACAACAGGTACAATATGGGTGTTCAACACGCATCACATGTAGGGCATACAGACACACTGCCCGCCACGTGCCATCAGATCCGATGGCAACGATATGGGCCAATCAGCGTGCTGTCCTGCGTTCTATGCAACATCCTCGAAGAGCTAGCGCCATCGTCAGGTGGCTACATTATGCAGTACTCGCCGTACACCAACCGTTATGACGTCTGCTATTCATACCTTCACAGTGTCGCACCCGGCTCGCCCGACGTCACCAACAACGAACATGGAACCCTGCACGCTTGCATTGGGGTCATCTTTAGTGACGAGTCGTGTTTCTGTCTCGGAGCGACTGTCACCGGGCCTGTGTCTGGAGGAACAGTGGATAGCGACACGAACAGTGGTTTATGGTCGCCGACCACACGTCCTGCGGCAGCTTGGTGTCATAGTGTGAGGAGATATCCTATGGTTCCCCTTTCACTGGTGTACCTACGACAGCAACTTGGTACATGGACGACGTCCTGCAAGCTGTGGCTCTTCTGATGAATTATTCTCGGGTTAGCAGCAGAGTGGTGGCGTCGTCTTGTCGCAACGTTTCAATGAGTTTCCTACCCATCATCTTCTGGCGAAGACTTCGACTGTTATTACCTTTCCCATTCCTTTGCTATTAAAGGAGAGAAATAGAAAAGGAGATGGAGGTAGTGGAGGTTCCTCTCAATGGAACTACCCAGCTATCAATTGGCGGTACTACTTCAACATCACCTGAGCAACTGTGCTTCTCAAATCCTGAAAAAGTCAGGTCATTTGAGATATGGTAAGCAAATGAAAAAGCGCTTTAGCAATACCGGTAGACATTCTAGGATAAGATGCGTTATTAGTGAATAACAAGCCTCCACGCACAGAAAATGAAACACTTTGAAGAGAAATATGGATATTTTGCATAAAATCCAGTTTCCAAAAAAGAAAAGGCAGTGGTCCAGTTAAATCAAATGATAAAATTACTCAGTATGTAGCACATAAAGAAATTAGGCCCTACTAAGAATATCCTTCGGGAAGAAGAAGACGACGACGAGGATGCTCTTTCCTAAGTGTCAAAACTAATTTCTTCACAGTAATCCAGATGAGGATTCGATTCAAGCTGTAAGCTATGCACACATATTGATCTGTAGAAAAATGACATTAAAGGACTTTCTTGCGAATGTTTGACCTGTGAATATTCTAACAGGCGTTCAGATGAATACTGAAAAGAATTTGTACATACTTCTCTACCAAACGGTTATTATAACAGTGATAGCACAATTTATGATTGTAGTACTTGTGAAGAAGCTGTCGAAATTTGAATTCAGATAAACTGTGTTAAAGGCAATATTTAGCATTGTTTCCACATAAAAATCAATGGAAACGTTTAAAATACCAACTGTAAAGTATCACTTAATGTGAGGATCACATCTTCAGTGGATTTGTTTCGAAAACGACATTTATCACGTAGATCACGTTTGCGTTCCTATATTAATATTCCACATGTGTTATGTCTGCATGCTTCACCAAGGACTGCAGTGTTGTCTACTCACACACACAGTTGTGAAAGGTCTCTTCACTGTTAGAAACAGCTCACTCATATCTTTTCGTCTGAAAATGCTATCATGAAGGTACCTGGCTACAACTAGAATATTTTAGCTTTGTATGTGGTGATAAAGCAATTGTCGCTTAACAAAAGAGTATGTTTTGTGGTAGTCATCACGATCAAAGAAAATGCAAAACTAATTTTAAGGCCATACCAACGAGTATCTGTTCATACTTTCATTTGCTATACGGACGACTTAAAGTGTGCTCCGATATTTGCGCTCAGAAGTGTCTAGATTCACAGCATAATGTATCAACGTTTATTAAGCGGTAAATAGATGAGTTTCAGAAGAAGAACGTAGTTACCAATATCTGCAATGTCCATTTGTTGCCAAAAACTAATCATAATAAAATATTCTGTTGTTTCATTTATGTTTCGAATATTGTTTTCTGTTTTCTTTAACAATATGTAAATTCTTTTTGCTGACGAAGAGAAGGCGTGTAAACCAAGAATGATGAAGTAACAGCTCTCAGAACAGTCTCAATCTACAAAACGAACATAACCGTAACTTAAAACGAAGTGAGCACTCTGTTAAATCTCACGATGGACAAAGGAAATGGATGTTAAAAAACTGTACACGGACACACAATAATAAGGACGATAAAGCTAGTTGCAAATATCACTTAATTGATTATTAAGTATAAAATTTAAATTACCGATCACGTTCGAAGACTAGTTTCGGCCGCAAATGTACACTGCAAACTAAAGTCATAAAGAATTTTTATTAAATCACTTTGCGAGCCCTATACCATTTTGAAATGGTATAATGGAAACTCCTTCACTGTCGATATATAATTTACGACACCCGAAGCAATTTTGCGGCATCTGCGACAACTAGATATATCTCTTGTCCTGCCAGATTTTCTCATTCAACTGTCTGTAAACCTATACACCTCTTCAGTGTACACTACCGTCTGTAGTTACGTCTGAATGACGTACCAGCCTGCAAAGCATACCTTAACCAGAAAAGAATTATGTATGGGGAGGAGTAATGGTTTATCTAGAACAAAAAACGTTTTCATATTTTCGCTAAATACTGTATTTTAATACACTTTAAATAAACTTAACTTTCACTTTTACGCGTGATGCAGAAAATTCAGTACTGCAGTGTAAATTATCGCTGTGACGGGGGAAAGTATCGCTCTCCACATTTCATATCAGTAATCCATTTCATCCCTTTGATATAGAAACGTACACGTTTATTACAGTGGAAATACTAATATGATTGACAGTGGAACGCATCAAGCATACCTATACTCCGATTGTTTGGTTGCGCCAATGTATGTTTGCGCTCTGGAATTCTGACAGGAAATGTAGCTCTGTGAGAGCAGTGCGTAAATTATTCTCTACCGATGAATCCAGTATTGCAGCGTGTGTATCGTCAGACTTTATGCACTTGCTTCTATTACGAATCTAGCGATTTACATTTTCAGTTTTACATATACCGCCATACAAAGGCTCTTGAAAGTTCACTATTGGAGAAGAAATCCAGCACTGTTTTCCACATAGGTCGACAGACATCCAGCTGTATTCTTAGCTACTAATGTGACGTGAAAATGCAGGGTTTTGTATTGCAGGTACGCATTGAGTGATATCGTGTTTCTTTTGTTCCTAGTATGTTACCAGATTTGCTCCAGCAATGAAACAGGTGGTGGCATCTGATCATCCCGTGCGGTCGTTCCCAGTCACTTGATATATGGACATCAGATCGTGTTCTAAAGCATATACCTGTCCCTAATGTTTCGCCTAGTAACGATGAAGACGTCATCAGATGCTATAAAGACATATATAGCAATTTCAAATCCTAAGGATCTCAGCAAGCGCCGGGTCGTGGCGTCACTACACGGTTGCCTATGATCACCCACATATGACGGCCTGTGTCTAGTGCAGTGTTCAAATATTCAAGCATATGTCTTGTTGGTTTAAAGACTGTGTCAATGCCGCTTCTTATTGTTACTCTGGTGATTCGATATGTGACACTTTCTGCGAATGGATCAAAAAGCTCCAGATTGTTTAGGATTTGTGCCCAGTTTATGTCATTGCCAGAGTAGTTTTTTCTTTTGAAACTAGTTCTTGTTGTTGTTGTGGTCTTCAGTCCTGAGACTTGTTTGATGCAGCTCTCCATACTACTCTATCCTGTGCAAGCTTCTTCATCTCCTAGTACTTACTGCAACCTACATCCTTCTGAATCTGCTTGGTGTATTCATCTCTTGGTCTCCCTCTACGACTTTTACCCTCAACACGGCCCTCCAATGCTAAATTTGTGATCCTTGGTCTTGTCAAGTTGTGCCACAAACTCGTCTTCTTCCTAATTCCATTCAATACCTCCTCATTACTTATGTGATCTACCCATCTAATCTTCAGAATTCTTCTGTAGCACCACATTTCGAAAGCTTCTATTCTCTTCTTGTCTAAACTATTTATCGTCCATGCTTCACTTCTATACATGGCTACACTCCATACAAATACTTTCAGAAACGACTTCCTGGAACTTAAATGTATACTCGATGTAAACAAATTCCTCTTCTTCAGAAACGATTTCCTTGCAATTTCCAGTCTACGTTTTATATTCTCTCTACTTCGACCATCATCAGTTATTTTGCTCCCCAAATAGCAAAACACATTTACTACATTAAGTGTCTCATTTCCTAATCTAATTCCCTGAGCATCACCCGACTTAATTCGACTACATTCCATTACCCTCATTTTACTTTTGTTGATGTTCATCTTATATCCTCCTTTCAAGACACTATCCATTCCGTTCAACTGCTCTTCCAAGTGCTTTGCTGTCTCTGACAGAATTACAATGTCATCGGCGAACCTCAAAGTTTTTATTTATTCTCCACGGATTTTAATACCTACTCAGAATTTTGCTTTTGTTTCCTTCACTGCTTGCTCAATATACAGATTTAATTACATCGAGGAGAAGCTACAACCCGGTCTCACTCCCTTCCCAACCACTAATTCCCTTTCATGCCCCTCGACTCGAATAACTGCAATCTGGTTTCTGTACAAATTGTAAATAGCCTTTCGCTCCCTGAATTTTACCCCTGCCACGTTTAGGATTTGAAAGCGAGTATTCCAGTCAAGTCGTAAGGTCAGTATTGCCTCACGTGTTCCAACATTTCTACGGAATCCAAACTGATCTTCCCCGAAGTCGGCTTCTACCAATTTTTCCATTCGTCTGTAAAGAATTCGTGTTAATATTTTGCAGCTGTGACTTATTAAACTGATAGTGCGGTAATTTTCACATCTGTCAACACCTGCTTTCTTTGGGGTTGGAATTATTATATTCTTCTAGAAGTCTGCGGGAGTTTTGCCTGTCTCATACACCTTGCTCAGCAGATGGTAGAGATTTGTCAGGACTGGCTCTCCCAAGGCCGTCAGTAGTTCTAATGGAATGTTGTCTACTACCTGGTCCTTGTTTCGACTCAGGTCTTTCAGTGCTCTGCCAAACTCTTCACGCAGTATCGGATCTCCCATTTCGTCTCCATCTACATCCCCTTCCATTTCCATAATATTGTCCTCAAGTACATCCCCCTTGTATAGACCCTCTATATACCCCTTCCACCTTTCCTTCTCTGTCCTTTACTTCCTACTTCTCTCTCCATCCTGTGACGCCCACCCCAATAGAAGGCTCGTGGGTCTTAGCTCCACAGCATTTCTTCCCAGAACCTAAATAATTTGTGTATCTAATTTGGTTGAAATCGTTCCAGGTGCATTTTACCAGTTACCTTGCCCGAATACACACGTGTTACATACATTTCATACATATTTAATATTTTTCTCATATATGTTTAAGCAACTTCACTCCGCAATTTCATTTTCCCGCACTAAATGTTTGTGATGTGCTTCATGCAAGATGTGCTGTACAACAATATAATTTTGTGAGTACATCCAGCGGTATCTGTGTGTAGGAAGTATGCTGAAAACAGAGTTAGTGGTAAAGAAGTAATACCCTCATCAGGCAACACCTTATGACTGCTGCGCATCGCGACCTTGGATGACACCTAGTAGCGTTGCGGGCACGTAACACGGTAAAAAAATGTATATAAGTGGAGCAGACACGGACGGGGGATTATCCTAGCCACGACATGGGCTGCAAAAGGAGAATTTAGAGAAGCGACTTTGACAAAGGACTCATTATTATTGCGTTGACCCTGTAAACGAGTATCTCGAAAATGCCAGAGATGATCGAATGTTCACATATTACGGTCGTCAGCGTCTGTGGAAATAGGTAGAAAGACAGTAAAACTATCACTAGGCCCTAAATGGTTTTACGTCCACGACTCTCCACAGAACATTGGGCTCGGAGGCTTGTCTGCTCTGTAAAGTATAGTCTCGTTTCCGTGTATCTCTAGCCATTTCTTCTGAGTGACGAAAGCATGAAGACTATACGAACAAGCACGGATTATAGCCTAAGTGAAATGATATCAACACCGAAATATTGTGAATGCCATTAAATATGGTATTTGATCATAAAAACGGTAAGACCAAGGTTATTAAATAAATTATTACGTGGTGTCCTAAAGACTAGCATGCCTTCCGCAAAAAAGGTTAGTGGCACATGAGCGACACCGAATGTAATCGGCGTTGCGTTCAATAGGCGGCTCTCCAACGTAATAGGACAGGTAGTCCTTCCAGGAAATCTCCCACAAAACGCAGGCGTTGTGCCAGGCAGCACGCAAATATGGCCACCGTCATAAGCACTCAGAATTACACGCGGTGCCTTCGAGACTTCCTACAGCTAGCTACTTACAAGAAGTTTAATACAAACGTAGCGTAGTGCGCAAAGAAATGATTAATGAAGGCCACAGCCCTTGATGGGGAAAAACACAAGGATCTATTCAGCACAAGAATCCGTCGAGCATGGTTTTAATAAAAATTTAGTCTCTACAGGGAATCATATAACTGTGTTGGCAAATGTCTTTCCGAGATTGATTTCTGAAATACTCCTGTGTGATACAGACAAGGGGAAGATTGAGTGAATAATGAAATCACTGAAGACTAAGGACTCTCATGGATATGATGGAGTGCCTAGCAGAATATTAAAGTTCTTTGCTGCACATCTTATACCCGTACTTACCCATATTTGTAATTTTGCCTTTAGGAGTGGCCAGTTTTCAGAACGCTGAAAGTACTCAATAGTAAAGCCGTTTTATAAAGGGAGAAAGAGATAATGTAGACAATTTTAGACCTATTTTTGTGCCATCAGTGTTTGCTAAACTTATTGAAAAACTTATGTATGTAGGGACAATTGATGATTTCACTTGCGGGTAACTCTAAAATATTTCTGTTTGCTGACGACATTAACCTGGTAGTAAAGAATGTTGTGTGCAACATTGGCTGGGATTCAAATAATGCCGGTCATGACATAAGTTCACGGCTTGTAGAAAATAAACTAACTCTAAATCACAGTAATACTCTGTTTTTACAGTTTCTAAAACACAATTCAACAAAACCCAACGTTTTAATTTCACAGAATAGGCATATGAATAGTGGAACTGAACAGTTCAAATTTTTATGTATTCAGACAGATAGTAAACTGTCGTGGAAAACTCACGTTCAGGATCTTGTTCAAATACTTAATAATGGCATTTTTATTATTCGAACGGTATCTAAAGTAAGTGATCGTGCGACAAGAAGACTAGTCTACTTTGCTTCTATTCATTCCCTTATGTCGTATGGTACTATATTTTGGGGTAACTCTTCCCATTCTAAAAGGATATCTGTGGCTCAGAAACGGACGGTTCGAGCAATAAGTCGTGTAAGTTCGCGAACCCCTTGTCGACCCCAGTTCACGAGTCTGGCTAGTTTAACATAGGCCTCCCATTATCTATATTCTTTACTGTTGTTTCCTGTTAACAATATCAGCTTGTTCCTAAGAATAAGCAGCTTTCACTCAGTCAATATTCGGCAGAAATCAAACCTGCATTAGGATCGGACTTTGTTAACTCTTGTGCAGAAAGGTGTGCAATGTACAGCTGCATCCAATTTTCATAAGATACCACAAGAATTCAAAAAATCTTATCAGTAACCCCCCCCCCCCCATGGACCATGGACCTTGCCGTTGGTGGGGAGGCTTGCGTGCCTCAGCGATACAGGTGGCCGTACCGTAGGTGCAACCACAACGGGGGGGGGGGGGGGGGGGGGTATCTGTTGAGAGGCCAGACAAACGTGTGGTTCCTGAAGAGGGGCAGCAGCCTTTTCAGTAGTTGCAGGGGAAACAGTCTGGATGATTGACTGATCTGGCCTTGTAACACTAACCAAAACAGCTTCGCTGTGCTGGTACTGCGAACGGTTGAAAGCAAGGGGAAACTATAGCCGTAATTTTTCCCTAAGGCATGCAGCTTTACTGTATGGTTAATGATGATGGCGTCCTCTTGGGTAAAATATTCCGCAGGTAAAATAGTCCCCCATTCGGATCTCCGGGCGGGGACTGCTCAGGAGGGCGTCGTCATCAGGAGAAAGAAAACTGGAGTTCTACGCATCGGAGCGTGGAATGTTAGATCCCTTAATTGGGCAGGTAGGTTAGAAAATTTAAAAATTGAACTTGATAGGTTAGAGTTAGATATAGTGGGAATTAGTGACATTCGGTGGCAGGAGGAACAAGACATTTGGTCAGGCGAATACAGGGTTATAAATACAAAGTCAAATAGGGGTAAGGCAGCAGTAGGTTTAATAATGAATAAAAAAAATAGGAATGCGGGTAAGCTACAACAAACAGCATAGTGAACGCATTCTTGTGGCTCAAATGGCTCTGAGCACTATGGACTTAACATCTATGGTCATCAGTCACCTAGAACATAGAACTACTTAAACCTAAATAACCTAAGGACATCACAAAACACAGAGCCATCACGAGACAGAGAAAATCCCTGACCCCGCAGGGAATCGAACACCGGAAACCGAGGGTGGGAAGAGAGAACGCTACCGCACGACCACGAGACGCAGGCCGCATTATTGTGGCCAAGATAGACACGAAGCCCACGCCTACTACAGTAGTACAAGTTTATATTCCAACTAGTTCTGCAGATGACGAAGAAATTGAAGAAATGTATGACGAAATAAAAGAAATTATTCAGATAGTTGAGGGAGGCGAAAATTTAGCAGTCATGGGTGACTGGAATTCGGTAGTAGGAAAAGGGAGAGAAGGAAACGTAGTAGGTGAATATGGATTGGGGCTAAGAAATGAAAGAGGAAGCCGCCTGGTAGAATTTTGCACAGAGCACAACTTAATCATAGCTAACACTTGGTTCAAGAATCATAAAAGAAAGTTGTATACATGGAAGAAGCCAGGAGATACTGACAGATTTCAGATGTAATGGTAAGACAGAGATTTAGGAACCAGGTTTTAAACTGTAAAACATTTCCAGGAGCAGATGTGGACTCTGACCACAATCTATTGGTTATGAAATGTAGATTAAAACTTCAGAAATTACAAAAAGCTGGGAATTTAAGGAGATGGGACCTGGATAAACTGACTAAACCAGAGGTTGTACAGAGTTTCAGGGAGAGCATAAGGGAACAAATGGCAGGAATGGGGGAAAGAAATACAATAGAAGAAGAATGGGTAGCTTTGAGGGATGAAGTAGTGAAGACAGCAGAGGATCAAGTAGGTAAATAGACGAAGGCTGGTAGAAATCCTTGGGTAACAGAAAAAATATTGAATATAATTAATGAAAAGAGAAAATATAAAAATGCAGTAAATGAAGTAGGCAAAAAGGAATACAAACGTCTAAAAATGAGATCAACAGGAAATGTAAAATGGCAATGCTGGGATGGCTAGCGGATAAATGTAAGAATGTACAGGCTTATCTCACTAGGGGTAAGATAGATACTGCCTACAGGAAAATTAAAGAGACCTTTGGAGAAAAGTGAACCACTTGTATGAATATCAAGAGCTCAGATGGTAACTCAGTTCTAAGCAAATATTGGAAAGCACAAAGATGGAAGGAGTATATAGAGGGCCTATACAAGGGCGATGTACTTGAGGACAATATTATGGAAATGGAAGAGGATGTAGATGAAGATGAAATGGGAGATATGATACTGCGTGAAGTGTTGGACAGAGCACTGAAAGACCTGAGTCGAAACAAGGCCCCGGGAGTTGACAACATTCCATTAGAACTACTGACGGCCTTGGGAGAGCCAGTCCTGACAAAACTCTACAATCTGGTGAGCAAGATGTATGAGACAGGCGAAATACCATCAGACTTCAAGAAGAATATAATAATTCCAATACCAAAGAAAGCAGGTGTTGACAGGTGTGAAAATTACCGAACCATCAGGTAATAAGTCACGGCTGCAAAATACTAACACGAATTCTTTACAGACGAATGGAAAAACTGGTAGAACCTGACTTCGGGGAAGATCAGTTTGGATTCCGTAGAAATGTTGGAACACGTGAGGCAATACTGACCCTACGACTTATCTTAGAAGAAAGATTAGGGAAAGGGAAACCTACGTTTCTAGCATTTGTATACTTAGAGACAGCTTTTGACAATGTTGACTGGAATACTCGCTTTCAAATCCTAAACGTGGCAGGGGTAAAATACAGGGAGCGAAAGGCTATTTACAACTTGTACAGAAACCAAATGGCAGTTATAAGAGTAGAGGGGCATGAAAGGGAAGCAGAGGTTGGGAAGGGAGTGAGACAGGGTTGTAGCCTATACTCGATGTTATTCAATCTATATATTGAGCAAGCAGTGAAGGAAACAAAAGAAAAATTCGGAGTAGGTATTAATATGCGTGGAGAATAAATAAAAACTTTGAGATTCGCCGATGACATTGTTATTCTGTGAGAGACAGCAAAGCATTTGGAAGAGCAGTTGAACGGAATGGATAATGTCTTGAAAGGAGGATATAAGATGAACATCAACAAAAACAAAATGAGCGTAATGGAATGTAGTCGAATTAAGTCGGGTGATGCTCAGGGAATTAGATTAGGAAATGAGACACTTAAAGTAGTAAAGGAGTTTTGCTATTTGGGGAGCAAAATAACTGATGATGGTCGAAGTAGAGAGGATAAAAAATGTAGATTGGAAATTGCAAGGAAAGTGTTTCTGAAGAAGAGGAATTTGTTTACATCGAGTATAGATATAAGTGTCAGGAAGTCGTTTCTGAAAGTATTTGTATGGAGTGTAGCCATGTATGGAAGTGAATCATGGACGATAAATAGTTTAGGCAATAAGAGAATAGAAGCTTTCGAAGTGTGGTGCTACAGAAGAATTCTGAAGATTAGATGGGTAGATCACATAACTAATGAGGAAGTATAGAATAGGATTGGGGAGAAGAGACATTTGTAGCACAACTTGACTAGAAGAAGGGCTCGTTTGGTAGGACATGTTCTGAGACATCAAGGGATCACCAATTTAGTATTGGAGGGCAGCGTGGAGGGTAAAAATCGTAGAGGGAGACCAAGAGATGAATGCACCAAGCAGATTGAGAAGGATGTTGGTTGCAGTAGGTAATGGGAGATGAAGAAACTTGCACAGGATAGAATTGCATGGAGAGTTGCTTCAAACCAGTCTCAGGACAGAAGACAACAACAACAACAACAACAACCAGTAACCCACGGGCTTTTAAATAGAAGCTGAAGAGTTTCCTAATGGGTCACTCATTTTTTATCTAGAGGAGTTACTCGAAAAGTTTTGTTGATTCATGTTGTATTGTTGCTTGCGACTGCTTAAACTTAAGGCTTGACTTTTTTTCGATTCATAAACATTTCCTTTTAACTGTTATCGTTTTACGTTGTAATTTCATGTATTGATGCGTTCCGTGACCTTGGGGATTTGCTCCTCCGTTTGGTCCTACAGAAACCGACGTGTAAATAAATAAAGAAACATTTTTAAAAAATCTCTATAAATATACAAAATAAAAATCTATCTTATTACTAGACAGTAGACGCTAAATAAAAACAGGAAAAAGGAAATAAATGGCGCTGCTCGCGAAGTTACATTCCTCAAGGTCACCGTGATAATAAAAATTATTTACTCAACATCTTTAAAACCCTCTGAGAAATAGTATGTGTTTCGTTCGTTCGGCATTGACCGAGTGCAGACCCTTTCGCTTGCAGCCACTAGAGTGAATTTCCCTGTGGGACACAGAATCACTTCGCTATTCCATCCTCGTTAATTATATATGAATTCTATACATTTTTTTTTGAGCCAAAAATATTTTACTAATTTTATGACGTATTTTGGTCATAGGACCACACAAACCTAAAAAAGTGTAGCGGTATTTATGGCAGCCAATCAAATTCAAAAGGCTGAGGAAGGTTTTGATTTCTCCTCACGGATATTAACAGGATCCCAAAAAAGTGGGGTACTCAAGTCTGCTGTCTGATTTCAAATTTTTTACACAGCAAGGTAATCAAGGTCAACCGCGTTTGCTAGTTTATTGCTTTCTACGTTAAAAGTTATTTACGGTGCGTCAAATCATTCTATCTTATTATGTCCGATGTTCTGAATAGGAACCAAAACTCTAAGATAAACATGTAGAGGTACTGAGTAAGATTTAGCAAATTCTTTGTGGTTGATATCTAAGCAAAAAATCGACATTCTTGCTGCCTTCATTCTGTTGTGTGTGTAACGTGGCGATTAGTTAGAAACGAAGCTTTCGCGTAATGATTGCAAGAAACAACTGCGAGCAGTAGATGCGTTTGATAAATCGCGTGGCGTTAATTACTGGAAGCTCAATTATAACATTTATAGTAATTGGAAATAACATTCGTTAAACGTATGGATATGAGAGGCAGATATATGTGCGCATCAAAACAACACCCACTGAGACGACATTGGTGATAGTCAACTTTTCACGTACAGCCTGGTGGAGATTGGCCAAAGACTCCGAGTTCCTGAACATTTTCTTCAAACATCAAGGAATGTCGAACAGCAATAATTTTCTTGTGAGTTTCCAAATTGACTCAGTCGGTTAGCTAGTTGTTAACTTCACGAGATGGGCTTTTGGCTCAGCGAGGACCTTAAACAAGGGCCAAAACTATTTTAACAATTTAGCTGATGTAAGAGTTCGACGTCGTAACAGGGTACCTCGTATGACAGATATTGTCCAAATATATGATGTGAAGTTGTATGACTTCTCACTAAAAATTTGCTGTAAGAGGAAGAATTCAGAGTTATGTACCTCTTGTTGCGTTTATAACAGAGACGTGACTGATTGTAAAAAATGAGGGTCTTAAGATGAAGTTTCACAAAATATTTATGTATTCTCACTATCACTATTTCTTCTTTTTCTTTTTAGATAATGGCCTCAACAGTACAAAAAGCCGTACCGTAGGTGCAACAACAACGGAAGTTTTGCTGTGTAGAGGCCAGAAAAACACGTGTTTCATGAAGACAGGTAGCAGCGTTATTAGTAGTTGCAGGGGCAACAGCCTGCATGATTGATAGATCTGACATTGTAACATTAGTCCACACAGTCTTGCTGCCCTCTTACTGCAAACAGCTTTAAGCAAGGGGAAATTACAGCCGTTACTTTCCCCACTGGCATGCATATTTTCTGTATTCTTCAATCATGATGACATCCGGTTGGGTAAAATATTACAGATAAATTGTCTCCAGTTACGGACAACTCGGGAGGGTATCGTCATGAAAAGAGACAAAACTGACAGTCTATGGGTTGGACCAAGGAACGTTAGATGTTTTACCGTGTATTTAGAAAAAAACAAGTACATAGTTTGAATTTATGTTTAGTGGAAATTAGTGATTGCAGTAGCAGGAGGAACAGGTCTCAAGGTCACGTGAACAATGGGTTATAAATAAAAAATTAAATAGTGGTGTAGTGTCCATGCACATCCAGTATGTTCAAGAACCAGGAGGGAACAATGAGAATGAGAAACAAAAGATCGAAGTGTTCGGATTAAAAGGAATGTAAGATAAGAAAGTAATCTTTAGTCCGCTGTTCATCTACACTTTTAAGAAGCAATGGCGGAAGTAAACGTTTCAAACGTGGGACTGAAATTCAGGGTGAAAATATATCAATGATGAGAGTCGCTGGTGACATTGCTATCGTCAGTGAAAGTGAAGAAGTATTATAGTACGTACTGAATGGGATGGACAGCAGAATGTGTACAGAATATCGATTAAGACTAATCCGAAGGAAGATGATATTAATCAGGAGTAGCAGAAATGAGCTTTGCTTTAAAATTGACATCAAAATTTGAGGCCTCGAAGTTAAAGAGTTCTGCTACCTTGGGAATAATATAAAACATGATTGACGAAGGAGTCTATAAAATGTGCATTGGCCAACGACGGTATTCCTGGCCAGGAGAAGTCCGCAAAGGTGAAACATCGGCTTTAGTCTGAGAAAGATATTTGTGAGAATGTCTGTTTGGAGCACAATATCGTATGGTAGTGAATCATGGACTGTGGCAAAACAGGAAAGGAATAGAATCGAAGCGTCTCATATGTGGTTGTTGAAGGTTAGGTGGACTGATAATGAATGACGATATTCTCCGCAGTATAAGCGACGAGTTGAACATATGGGAAACACTGACAGAAAGAAGGGATAGGGTGGCAGTAAAAGCATTAAGACTTCAAAAAATAAATTCTATGGTATTAGACGAAGCTGTATGAATAAAAACTCTGGGGGAAAACAGGGATTGAGATATTGCAAGAACAATAGAGGGCGTTAGGCGCAATTGCTACTCTGAAATGAAAAGGTTGACACAAGAGCGGAATTAGTGGCAGCCGCATCGAAACGGTCAGAAGACTGATGACAACTCCAAAGAAAGGGAAACCGTCATTGAAGAATATTGCTGCATGCATTACACCTATTTTCATTACAACCATCGAGACTATCTTCGGTATTTACACAGCTGTTATGACTTACATGAAGGTTTTTCTGAGCCCTTGTAGACATTTACCAAGAAATTTAGCAACTGCTAGATCACTATGTATGGTTTTATTGCTTCTGCATTGTGTTTGCATTCTTGGTCTGTAGCATCAAAAAAATTGTTCAAATGGCTCTGCGCACTATGGGACTTAACATCTGTGGTCATCAGTCACCTATAACGTAGAACTACTTAAACCTACCTAACCTAAGGACATCACACAACACCCAGCCATCACGAAGCAGAGAAAATCTCTGACCCCGCCGCGAATCGAACCCGGGAACCCGGGCGTGGGAAGAGAGAACGCTACCGCACTACCACGAGATGCGGGCGTCTTTAGCATCAGTCATGGACCTAACCACGAGGGCTTTGCTTTTGTTTTGGTCTGCAGAAATTTGAGTTACCGGGATCACTTTTCTCTCGAAATTCAGTCCAATAGCTTATTTCACACTATGTACGACAATTAGGGCTTCCCACATATTTTTCAAATGCTACTTCCCTTCTAATGTCTTTGCAAAGCTTCCTGACTGGGCTCACATTTTCTATTAAATAGTCTTAAACACTCCAACTCATGTATTTTAACATTGTTCTGTGGTCCGCCAATGATTACACTTGCGTGACCTTCGCAACTCCAGTCTATAATTAAATTTGCGTATGGGAGCTACAAGATTATTCCTCAGGTTCCAGAGATAAACCTGCCTTTGTGTGTCTGGTAACTGCTACAATTTTGAGCCCTACAAAACATAGGTTTTGTGTCGAACATCTTCACTCTCGCCGTTTTCAATACTACAGCAGAAAAAATAAACTTTAATATCAGAGTAAAATACGCAGATGTATACATTTAAATCTCAATTCCCGACAACACTTGTATACACATACTGGTCATAAATATAGCATAACTGTCCTAATTTTCTATTTTTATTTATCTGAGTTTCTGATTTTCTCTACTGCGGGAGCTGTGGTACACATTATCGCTATCTACAGAGCGCCGCCAATGTTATAAAAATGTTGGCAGTGCAAAAAACGTAAAACAGAAAAAAGCAAATAGTTAATATACACGTGGCAGGTGCTTTAAAAGTGACGCAAGGATGATGTAGTTGTGCAAATTATACACTGAACAGATCTATGTGTTATAAACTGCGTAGGTCGTGATATGGAGTTCAGATTAAAGGAAACCTAACACATTTCTTACTACGTACAAAGGGCATCTACATCACGTAACGAAAACTAGTCAAATAGAGTTTCATCGTGTCAGAGAAATTAAAAATTGCAACACATCGCTACGAAACTTACCAGCTTTCGAGAGCAAAATAAAAGTGAAATGACACACAAAGAGCTGCACGATAAGAAATAAACGAAAGGGTTATTTTATTTAAGCGATAATTTTTATAAATAGCACTTATTAACTACATGAAAAAATAAATACTGAAACAGTACGTTCTAAATCAGACATGTGGTTGCTCGAAGCATAAAGCTGTGTTAAGAAGGGGTCGATCATGCTTAGTTAAACTGAAAATATTGCTTGAAAGGAGAAATGAATTTAAGCTTAAGACACATCTCGCATTCATTGATTAGGAAAACGCATACGCTAGAGTCAAAAGGTCCCTCCTAAGGGACATTATGATTGAATGGGGATATCATCACCTGCTTTTGGATGTCGTAACATAATGAAAGCTGAAAATCTGTTACCTAAAGTACTCAGTGTCAACGAAAAAAGTGCGACAAGGGTGTAGCTTCACCACTACATTTTTAATATTAACATAGATAATATAAATGGAAAACTCAAGTTCATGGTAGGTCTAAAAACTAAATAAGCAAAGGAAGCCACTTAAATATAATGCTATTTGCTGATGACCTAGATCTGAATCTGCAGACTGAGGTCGACCTGCACAGATTCTTGTATAACAGGGATATCTGTGTAAGACTATGGCTTTTGGAGACAAAAATCCTGTACCTTAGTTAGTAGATCTAGATATAAAGTGTTACTTCGGATATCTTGGGCACAACATTACCTAATCATGGTATCGAACACAAACGGAATCTTTACTAGATCATATGCGGAACAATTTTAAACACATTAGCAAAGAAAACAACAACAAAAACAGCAAAGAAATTGTATAAAGTGGTAGCTATTCCAGTTATTTCCACGTCTCAGACACGTGGCTGATGAATACTAAATGTCTTTCTAAGACATGGAGTACAGAAATAAGACTGCTGAAAACCATGACAAGTAGCACGACACTGGATACATCTAAAAGATGTCGGTGTAAGGGTATACCTGAAAATTTATACAATGGGGTCAACAGAGAAAATGAAAAGTGGCTCTCAAACCTGAAGAGAATAAGGAAGAATACCAATAATATAGTGCATCTATCATTTAACCGTGTATCACATATACGGTAGGTTCGAGAACCATCGGGGTACCATGTAAACTTAGAGGTAATTTCCTCTGTGACCGGAGTCGGTGATTACTCTGCTCCTTGAAATAAAGTAGGACAGACGCAACATGTTACCTTGGATGCCGAGTCATAGATAGACGTAAGTATGATTTTTGGCGTGCTGTTAGGAAGTGGATGAAGACCCTAACAGTTTGCGTTATATATGACTTTACTGACAGTATGAAAAGTAACATCACATTTTTCGTAGATGATGCAGTTATTTACACTCAAGAGCCAAAGAAATAGGTACACCTTCCTAATATCCAGTAGGGCCCCGCAAGCACATAGAAGTGCCGCAACACGAAGCGGCATTGCTGCCTAATGTCTGCTGGTGGTAATTGACACCATGAATCCTGCAGGGATATCCATAAATCAGTAAGGATACGCGAGGGGAGCGGGGGAAAAAGATATCTTCTGAACAGCACGTTGCAAGGCATTCCAGATATGCTCAATAATGCTCATGACTGGGCCGCTTGGTGGCCGGCGGAAGTTTTTAAACTCAGAAGAATGTTCCTGCAGCCACTCTGTAGCAATTCTGGACGTGTAGGGTGTCACATTGTCCTGCTGGAATTCCCCTCGTCCGTCGGAATAAACAATGGACATGAATGGATGAAGATGATCAGACAGGCTGCTTGCGTATGTGTCACCTGTCAGAGTCGTATTTAGACGTGTCGGGGGTCACATGTCACTCCGACTTTACAAGCGCCACCCCATTACAGAGCCTCCACCAGTCCACCAGCTTCAACAGACCCCTGCTGGCACGCAGGGTCCATGGCTTCGTGAGATTGTCTCATTACCAGCACACGTCCATCCGCTAGAGACAATTTGGAACGAGACTCGTCCGACCAAGCAACATGTTTCCAGTCATTAACAGTTCAATGTCGGTGTTCACGGGCTTGAAGCTTCGTGTCGTGCAGTCATCAAGGATGCACGAGTGGGCCTTTGGCTCCGAAACCCATATTGGTGATGTTTCGTGGAATGGTTCGCACGCTGACACTTGTTGATGGCTCAGCACTGAAACGTCAGCAGTTTGCAGAACGATTGCAGTTCTGTCACTTTGAACTATTCTCTTCAGTCGCCGTTGGTCCCGTTCTTGCACAATCTTTTTCTGGTCGCAACGATGTCGGTGATTTGATGTTTTACCGTATTCCTGATGTTCACGGTACACTCTTGAATTGGCCGTATGGGAATGTCCACTTCATCACTACTTCAGAGATGCTGTGTCTTACCACTCGTGAGCCGACTATAATAGCACTTTCAAACTCACTTAAATCTTGATAACGTACCATTGTAGCAGCAGTAGCCGATCTAACTGCACCACACACTTGTTGTCTAATATAGACATTGACGACCGCAGTGCCTTCTTCTACCTGTTTACATGTCTCTATATTTGAATACGCATGCCTATATCAGTGTCTTTGACGCTTCAGTGTATATTAGACTGTCAGTCATATTGCGCACAGTTATTGAGTCAGGATATGATTTCAAAATTGTTCAATGATCTGCAACTTGATTGAAGTTTTCAGAAATGTAAAACTGTGCACTTCACAAAACGTAAAAGAGTAGTATGCTATTACTACAATCCTATGACTCACTATAGTCAACTCATACAGATACCTGGGTGTCACAATCTGCGAGGACATAAAATGGAAAGACCGTGTGGGGTCTATCTTAGTCCAAGTCGGTGGCCTTCAATGCCTTATATACAATGGTCAATTCTTCAAAGACTGCTAATTCCACCCACTTTTCTCACACAGCAAATTGGCAGTTCGAACTATTGTCCAACTTTCTATCTCCACCCCTTAGTGAAAGCGTCTTTCCGAACCCACCTATTAAGTGTGAGGTAAAACTTACCAAATTTATTCCAGCTACCAAATCCCTCCTCTTAGTATACCGGTACAAATAAACAACTTAACAATTTTTACGTACTCCCGTAGCACTGATGATATCATCGGTTTTGGCAGAACCATAGTCCAAAACAACCAACTATTTGAGTGGCCACATCTTCTCTAACAAATCACACTGGCGGAGCGTTTTGTATTTCACCTTAATGTCTTCGCCACACACTCACGTTTCACTTTTTCCCCGTCTTAAGTAATCCCAATCACACAACATTTTAGCTCGATATCTATCCAACTGCGCGCGCTCGCACTATTGACTATGTTGCACACTTTTGGACTGCGACAGAAGTAACATCGATGGGTCACAAAAACAGACCTAGCCACGTCTCGTGATGGTGTGAAAAGAAAGAGAAGAAAGTTACCGGTTAGAGTCAGTTATCACGTCGTGACCTTTAGTATGGTTGTAAATAAGAATCCGGAGAGAATTAAGTAGATAATAGCCTTATACAATAGTTGCAGCATCGGTGGGAGAACAGTAATAGAGAGCATTACGACAAGCAGTTTCCCTCCATTACAGAGCAGTCAGTTTTAAGCACGGCCATGCGCAAGAGCCAGTCTTCATGCGATCGTGATAGCCACGGGTGGCGCTGTCGGCAACGATGATTGTAGATTGTGGACCTCGCTGTCCGAAGGCTTTGATATAACAATAAACACAGTAATTTCCTATTCTGTTTCCCCTCCCCTGCCAGATTGCTTCAAATTTCTCTACTCACACTCGCACACTAGCTGCGCAACCTTATCATTTCCTCGGTTTCTTTGCCTTGAAGTCCCAATTCATCCGATGTTGTACCCTGAGGTGGTTATTAAACCGCGAAAACGACCTTCAGTGGAAATAAAGCACCCTAACATGAACAAACTCAGCGCCGTTACAGTGTTAACCCTATCATTATCGCATCCTTTCGTCGCCACCGTCGAAGTCTTCGATTTGAGTTATCAAATATTACTCCTCTGCCAAGATTTAGTTTTTTCATTTTTTCGAATCTATTGTATTCAAAACTCTTATTGCTGAAGAGCAGGTATGTAGTTGCTACCACAGAAGAAAAAAATAAAGAAAAAATCGAAAATTCTAGCCTTCCTTCTGACCGTTTCCTGAGATATTGTCTGCAAGAATCATACACATGTTCCACTTGAGCATTATTACTTCAAAGCAGTAGGTCTCCATATTCCGATCGGGGACAAAGATTCTGTGATTTCAATGAGTGCATGGTGAGGTCACGAGACAAAACTCTTGAACATGTTGGGCTCCACAACTGGTAAATTCTTCTGGTGGAATTTAAGCACTCCAGATCCAAAACAAGTTCTGTGAAACGAAGAAAAAGAATAAAATCATTATTGGCGTAATTTACAGTGATCAGAGAGTAATTTCGGCTGGCGAAATCTATTGCATCAAATAAATTTGCTTGTAAACGTACGACGATCCTAATGCACAAATATAAAGAATAAAAAAGGGAAGACGCCTTATATCCATACTGGGCGTCCCACCTAACTTTTCCATCTCATATATTTCCGAAATGAAGTAAAACTTGAAAAATGCTGTTGGCCAAAAATGTCTCTATGTCAGGAGCTCACACAATAGTCAGGAATGCACACTCCATAAATGTAAGCAAATATCACATCCAACAGAATATTAATTTTTATTTTAAATGGGACATGTATGTTTCTCTACCGAAACGAAAACTAGAGGTAAAGTTAGTGATGGAAAACTTTGTTTCACTGCTGGAAATCTTGTAAGTTCTGGAATACTTATACTTTAAATAATGGAAACTGTGCTTCAGCTTCTACCGTAAAGGTGTAATGTGACGCGGGCTGCCTGCACTTTTGTGAAGCCTGTTTTGGGCAACCCTTGCTTTGGCTCATTGCGGCAGAAACTATGGCGCCGTCGGCATCCTTTAAAGTCTAAGGGTTTCAGAAGGAAAGATGTTTGGAGCAGCAGAAACAAGTATGCCGTCACTAACTGAACCTCTAGTTTTCTTTTCCGTGGAAAAACATATGTGTGTCATTTAAATAAAAGCGTAACTGTGTTGAAAGTGACGTTCGTCTACATTTACGGATTATTCGTTGCTGCCCAATGCATTAACTCCTGACATAGATGAATCCTTGGCCAATTGAATTTTTCGCATTTGTTTCGTTTCGGAAATACGTGGGGTGGCAGTATTATGAAGGATACCCTGTATACAGTATACGTAATAATCATAACTTGGCTTTATTCACAGAAAAGTACCTTCTAATGGAACTAAATCTTCAGTTATACATACTGAAAAACTGAATATGTTAACAATTAAAATTTATTCAACAGGTTTGCAGCAACAGTTACTCAAAATAATCATCCTATTGGGTCTCTCGTTATCTGTTCGCAGTCTCTGGTCACTGAAAACAACTGTACAATTTTTATAGCCGCTTTCCTTTTAAAAGAAATGACCAGTCTAAATTTCTTCGCTTCGTTTCATTTTTTTTATTTTTAGCAATAACGTATTATAACAGTTGCAGTAGCCAGTGCTATTTAGTTGCCTCAGTCATAGCACCTTGTTTGTAATTTGAAAGCTTGTTTCTCATTGAAACTGGTGCCACGTACAAAATTTCTCCTCCAAAGGCGCGACCACTTGTTCGATGAAAGTTGCCGCCGCTCGCTCGCCGAGTGGGACCGGCTTTCAGATTTCTCTCCCATATAATAACTTCGTTAAGAAAAACATGCTCTCTCGCTTGTTCAGCGTAAACGTGGCTTCAGTTTTTGTACTACGGAAACCACCTCTCTGGGGACGAAGTATTCATCGTATTGTAATAATATCATTTTATTGCAGTGTGCATTGGAAAAAAGTCTGCATCACTGTGGATCATATGGGGGTTGGATTTAACTCGTCTCTGGTCGTCCTTCTGTTCGACCGAGAGAGGTGACGCAATGATTAAGGCACAAACATGACTCGTTATTGTGTGTAATGAGCATTATTTCACTACCCGGCCACGAAAACTTTGGTATCCTTTGGTTTGCCCGAGTGTGTTACGGCAAACAGCAGGATGGAAATTGCGACTAGCGTACGACTGATGTACATCCCCATTCTTGTCTACTGCGGTATTCTTCTTTGGCTTTTTTTGTCGACGGTACAGAAACACTAATGTTTTGTTTCGTTAAGTTAAACACAAACCCTGCGTGCTATCGAATGTGTCATAGCAGGATGCTGATGATCAGCTGCCCAGTATATTACCATTAGCACTCTTTATTGATCAATGTGTTCACTTGAAGTATACAATGTTGAAATTCAAATGGCTCTGAGCACTATGGGACTCAACTGCTGACGTCATCAGTCCCCTAGAACTTAGAACTACTGAAACCTAACTAACCTAAGGACATCACACACATCCATGCCCGTGGCAGGATTCGAACCTGCGACCGTAGCGGTGGCGCGGTTCCAAGATGTAGCGCCTAGAACCGCTCAGCCACTCCGGCGGCTGAAATTCAACTTACGAAACCCACAGCAAGAGATACGTGAATAAATCCGCGTGAAAAATGAAAAATACATTTCCGGTGGCCAGTATGTACATTTTAAATTGGCAATATTTCTCGTCGCACTTGCGGGAGAAATAAGGTACCCGACGAAAGTGCACTGCAAAACTACCGGTGCACTCGCTGTTTCCTATATTCACAATTTATTGAAATGACAGCAATATTTTCTACAACCCCGTTTCAAGAACTCGTTTCTATTCAATGCTGCCGAAGCGTTATGCACCAGTAAAAGAGGTTCAGTGGGCAATGTATTTCCTTAGAAAAGCATACATAATGGAATATTTACAGTAGTACTACCGAAACATTTCAGAAAGCTACTTTATAAATTTGAATATTCGGTACTCAATGGCTGATTGGAAAATTTTTACTGCATGCCATACTCACACAAAGCACATTCACTCAAAGCACTGACCACAATGCACAATATCTGCGAGTATGCATAATGAAGAAATAAGTCACGGAAATGGAACGGCACAGCCGTATTTTCAAAGTATTTATTATGAAGGGAACTAATTTCAACGCTACATTTGCGTCATCTTTAGGCAGTATTTATAGAAGGTCAATGTACATAGCTGCAATGCCCGTGTCTAAATAGATGTAAAAAAATAAAGTACCTCAACTGCTTTGATATTAAAAAAGGAACAAACAAAACCAGAGTTCCTTATGCGTGTACACATCAATACAGGGAAACGCTTTATATACACATAAACTTGAATCATAAAATGGATAACGTACATGAGCTTAACAACACAGAGGAGAAAAATATCTTTCAAGTAATTATACATGTGATTATCGGCACATGGGAAAAGGTGGAACCTTCAAAGGCAACTGTGACAGTATCAAACAACATAGTCTGAACCAATTGTAGGTTTTGAGAAGGGCAAAATATCATACATGATGCAACTCTAAAATATAAAGCGATATGTAGAACTGTGTAAGGTACGAAGTACTGCACCTGTCAACCCACATGATGCAGCTCAGCAGCAAGCAAAGTACGAATGCGCAACAACACGCAGGATGACATTTATTGACTATATGAGAAAAAAGTGTAAATTAGTTCCTAACGACGGCGTGCACACACTTTCTTCGACATATGAACCTCACTGCAACATTCGGATTTGGATTATGAAGTGTTCGTTATGCCTATCATCATTGGCGATGATGTGGTGCAAACGAATTGCAAAATTCTGTGTGACCTGCTGAAGTGTTGGAACAATGATGCTGTCGATGTCCTCTTGAATGGCTGCTTTCAGGTCACCAGTTGTTCTGCGGTTATTGTTGTACAACTTGTCTTTAATATAGCCCCACAAAAAGGAGTCTCATGTGTTCAGATCCAGAGAATATGGCGGCCAATCGAGGTCCATGCCCGTGGTCTCTGGGTACTCCTGAGCCTGAATGCGGTCCCCAATGTGCTCCTCCAGGACATAGAACACTCTCGTGTTTCGATGGGGTCGAGCTCCGTGTAGCGTGAATCACATCTTGTCGAAACCAGTTTGGTTTATGTGGATGAAATCATCTACCAATGTACCGTTCGGTAGTCACCGTGTCATCAAGGAATATTGAACCAGTTATTCCGTGACTGGACATTGCACAACACACAGTCACCCGCTGAGGGTGAAGATACTTGCGAAATGCGGATTCTCAGTCCCCCCCTCCAAATCCACCGATTTTGCTTATCTACGAACCCATCTAACTGAAAGTGGACCTCATCTCTAAACAAAACCATGCATTTGCTTATTCACCCCCATCATGACCCGCGGCCAACCATGCAGTTTGAATGTCCTAACGCAAAACGTTCAGAAGTTATGACGATTTTATTTCATATAGTTCGATAATTGTCATCTTGTACGTAAATACTATATTTGTGGGCAGACAACCTCCAAGTAATGAGTTATCTACAGCCTGTGGTTAATGTAAAAGACACGTAAATGATTTTGAATGCTGGAAACTCATGTGCACAATCTTATTTATACATAATAAACAAAAAATACGTAAATGGTTAGAAAGGTAAAGTAAATTCAGGGTGCCCATGAAGGTCCTTTACAACTTCAAAATTTTATTACAACGGCAGTTGTTGAAATATTTTAAGAACATTTCCTGTATTGTAATCAGTGTTTGAAAAAGTTTTTTGACTGTGTTTAATAGACCTCTATATGGGCGCTTGTAGTTGCACGACGCACATCAAGGCGGTACCTGATTTCTTGCCATGTTCGCTGTAGCATAGCGTCATCAATGGCGACAATGACATTACGAATCATTTGCTTCAAGTCAGCAATGTTCCGTATCTGTGTTTGATGCATGATATATTTCACATACCCCGTAAAATAGTCCAAGAGAGTGATATCGGGCGAATGTGGTGGCCAAGGAATTGGCTCATCCCTCTCAATCCATCTGCCTGGAAATATTTCATTGAGATACCGACGAATATGCATTCCCCAATGTGGTTGGGCACCATCTTGCTGGAAAATGATAGTTGGTTGTAAGTGAATCAGTTTTGGTGGTACATATTCGGTCAGAATTTCTAGATAAACATCTGCAGTAATTGTTGACTCGTTGAAAAAAATAGATCAATTATTCGGCTGTACTTGATTCCACACCACACATTTTGGACTATCCCGATACAGCTCCTTTGTCAGATGAGGGTGTCCAGATCTTCAGATTCTCACATTGTGTCTGTGTAATGTCCCAGAAACATGAGAACTTGCCCCTTCGCTGAAAGAAACTCGTTTGAGGAATGCTTCATCCTCCAAAAGGCGTTTCAGAATGTTGAGTGTAAACTCTCCCAGTTTTGGCTTGTTATTTGGCTCAAGTGTCTCTAATAGTTGCACTTTCTATGCGTACCACCATAAGTTCTTGTGGAGGACCTTATGATGAGCTGAATGTGGTAGTTGCAACTGTCTGGCAGCTGTGCTAATGGACTTCGTAGGTGAACGAGTGAAGATGTTCAAAAGGCGATCGCTGTTTTCCTCGGATGTTCTTGGTAGCCCGCTCCTCCCTTTATCCATCACTGCCCCTGTCTCCATAAATATTTTGAGCCATGCAATGATTGAAGGGCGCGTAGGTAGATGTCTTCCAGACTTCGTTCTGAAGTTTCGTTGACTCTGAACATCCGATTTTGTCTCAATAAACCAGAACACCCATTGAGCCTTCTCTTGAGGAGCCATTTTATAGAGGTTCAGCTCCTTCCATCAACAGATATCTGAAACACAAAATTTTGGTATACATAATAACTCTAGTAAACAGTGACGATGATAAAAGAAACTTAACAACTGCCGTTGTGATTAAATTTTGAAGTTTGTAAAGGGACTTTATGGACACCCTGTATATACGTCCAGAAACAAACCTTTTGTATCTAATCGTCATTTAATCAAAATCATCCTACGTAAAAATGGTTAAATAATTTCACGGTATATGGACCTGCAGCAGTACTAGGACGATGTGTTGGCGTTATGTCTGGCTGCATATAGCGAATGGCCGGTCTCGGTGGCTGAGCGGTTCTAGGCGCTGCAGTCCGGAACCGCGGGAATGCTACGGTCGCAGGTTCGAATCCTGCCTCGGACGTGGATGTGTGTGATGTCCTTAGGTTAGTTAGGTTTAAGTAGTTCTAAGTTCTAGGGGACTGATGACCACAGATGTTCAGTCCCATAGTGCTCAGAGCCATTTGAACCATAGCGAATGTTGTATCAAAAGTATGGACCAAGTATGGAAAACTGTCCGGTGCCATACTAAACTGTTACTATATATGGCTGACAAAAAAAAATCATCAGTCATATTTATAACAGCATATTCTTCAAGAAAAGTGTGAATGACAATAAAATGTAAGAAAATTGGGAAGTTCCACGTTGAGCTTGTATTGATTGGTTTGTAGATCGTATCTCTTGTTCGCTTTCCCTTTAGTAGCCGAGCGGCGCACATGCACGATGACTTGCGGTTCGATATGTTTACGAGGCAGGCAAGTCGTGGGTCATTGCCGGGGGCAGTGCAGGAAAGAAGGCGGTGGGAGGAAACACGCCAAATATTTATCGTTAGCTGATTCCAGTGCTTTGAAAGGGCACCAATTCCCTACTGTCGCATCGTGTTGTGCTACCTAGTTAGCGGGCTCCATTGTTGCTGCCTTGCTCTATCTGAGTCTTCCCTGAGTTAGGAGTTTGTGCTTTCCGGGACGTTTGGATCCGCCGTAGTGGGATGTGTACTGCTTACACAAACCGTTTGAGCCAGCCCACGTCTGTGTTCGCTAAGCGTCCTGTGTAAGTAGCTTTGTTGTAATCTCCAGGTGTGATAATTGTGGTGATGGCTTTTTTGGTTTTAGTAGTGTTTATACTCACCAAATGACGCTTAACATTATTATTATCATCGACTGTGCAAGCGGTGGAGATACGACGAAGGTATCAGGTGCTGTTGGTGCTACCAAAAACATTTATGATTAATTTGCTCCTTTAATTATGTTTTATATTCTGATCTGACCAGATCTATTAGTATAACGGGTACACTTACCGAAGAGCTGTAAAATTTTCTGCGTTGGCTCACTCGGGTGTTGTAAGGGGACATCCCTTACCTGATTCTTGCAGTCTGATTCGGACTGCTGGCAGTCTTGCACTGAGACCTTTTATTATTAACAAGACCAGCATTTCAATCCAGAAGGGAAGTTCAGATGGTGGTTTAAAATCTGCTTAAAGTATGTTTGTGGTGTTGTTATGTTAGTGTAGCTATTTTTTGTTTTTGCCAGTGTTTAAATTGTAGCATTCATCAAATTCTCATTTTAATCTTTCTCCGTTTGCCGGAATTGTTGCATCTTAATCTGGATTGCTTGTCCAGCCAGCTATTTGGTGAATGTGTGTTATCGTACTAGTTGACCCATTGGTGTTCCTAGGCATCCTCTTGTTGCGTGATCCCTATTTTATGAGTGCCCTGCTGCTGTTGCCTGAGGGGTCAGCAATGCGGCCTGCCAAGGGCACGATATCACTAAACAGCATTAGAGAATCGCTGCTGCTGTTATCCTGTGTGAAGCAGCTTTACGGCATGGTGACTGCTGCGTAAGTTAAGTTTTTCTTCTCTGTTTCGCGTGGGCATTAATCTTTTCATAGTTCGTGTACTATTGCCTTCGATCCCTTTTGTTTCGCGCCCTTTCTCCTTACTTAGCTGGTCTATTTGCTGGTCCTAGTCTCTCTTCAGTTTGTCAGCTCTCGCAAAAGACCGAGCTAAATTATGATTTCTAATTTAAAACTATTGTCAGCATGCACATTTATATTTGTTCGAACATTTTTACCTGTTACTAAATGTGCCGTACGACGAAACCTTCCGCGAAGTTTTGGTGTTTTTCGACTTTGTGCCGCTCTTGTGGAATCGCTGGTGGTGTAGAATCTCTGTGCTGGAAACGTCGTTAACGAGGTGTGTGACGGGCAACGAAGGGTCCCTGTGCCAGGAACAGCCCGTGCATGCGGCGGAAAAAGACTTGGCCACCGCCTACTTGTACTTGACAGCCATTGTAACTTGGAAAGTAGCTCCCATTTAGTGTGCAAAAGCTCTTCGGTTGCACAATACTGGTATTGCTCACAGGAGGTTGACTGTTAAAGCAACGGTTGTAGGTCTATACAGCAGAGATTATACTGTCGCTGCGCCCTGGTTGCATTTACCCATGTGAAGCGGAGTTACTTTATTCTTGAGTACTTGACCATCTGTGTATGCTAACTGTTCAACCTGCAAACTTGTAATTGAGTCTGTCCTTATGGGGAGCCATTAGTCTGTCATTCGGTGACAAGTCATTTTTTAGTCATTGAGTTTGTCCAGGGGGAGGGTGTGGGGTGGTAGGTGGAATGGGGCATTATTTTGTATGCACGTTTGTGACCAGTGATAACTGACTTATGCTTCCGACCTTATTACACCAATTTAATGACGAGTGTAATGTCCTGCTAAGAAGTGTACGCAAAACAGACAGGTGAAATAATGTAATATAGCTAGATTTCGGCTCTGTAAACCCACTAAAGTGACAGCGGATTAATTCTAATATTCCAGATGTGTTCGTGAGTTACGTTATTAACTTCTGCAATTGAACAGTTGACGTCTCTTAATCTTGCGTTCATCTGAAGGTGTTTTCTACCTAAACTTGTTTTGAAATTGTTCGGTATTCCTGTGCAGTAAATTATAAAAGTTTTAAATTTTGCGACTGGTGTGTACAAAAATTGCCATGAAGGGGTCAGCTGTAATCTGTTGTTGTGTATTTCAAGTGCTGTTTGCGAAATTAAATTTACCTGAATTTTGTTTTTAGGTTTGAATAGCTGTCAGTGTGTTGATATAAATTTCTTTAAGAGTTACTACGTGCATTTTTAAGATAAATTGGGCATTTTAAATTTTTCATCGCAAGCAGTTATCGAGCTTTAGTTGAAACTTCTAATTGATGTTGTAATTGCTTTGGGCTCAAATTTGACACTATTGTGTAACCGGTACTTTACACTTGGTGTTGGATCAGTGTAAATGTCATTAAGAGTAAGCTTTATAATGGCTACACTTTGAAAGAAGAACGACTATGAAAGTAAGTCTTCCATAGCTGAGTAAGAATTGCTTGTTAAAAATTTGTTTTAAAGGGGATCTGAATTAATGTTATCCCAGCACCTTATCACACCTTCACAGCTCCTCCATACCACAAAATGTTTGCTGTCCTTTGATACATTTGACCTTCAATAATTTTGATCTCTAATTAAAGCCCTTCTGATAGTTTGGAATATTTAAATTTATTTAATAATTTTAACCTTTACCAAATTTGTGCTACTCGTTGTTACATTTGACCTTCAAAAATTTCGCGTTAAATTTGTTAGGACCGATGTTTAATTAAATTTACCACTTGGAAAATTATGAATGGTGAGATAACCTTCCATGAATTCCTGTTAATTGACCCGCTGGAGCGCACACGAAGGAGAAAGACTACGTATAATCGAGAAATGGTTACAAGAAGAGCGACTCTGGAAAAATTGGGATTTGCATCATATGTGATGGTTCAATGGACAGATACGTATAAGCAATCATAACTAAAACGGGAACACAGTTACGACTTGGAACTATGTTAAAGCAATAAGAAAACTGTCCTGTCGTTACAGAAAAGTGTACGAAGAAAGTGAGTCAACAATAAAAGACAGCCGGCTGGTGTGGCCGAGCGGTTGTAGGCACTTCAGTCAGGAAGCGCGTGACCGATACGGTCGCAGGTTCGAATCCTGCCTCGGGCATGGATGTGTGTGGTGTCCTTAGGTTAGTTAGGTTTAAGTAGTTCTAAGTTCTAGGGGTCTATTGACCTCAGATGTTAAGTCCCATAGTGCTCCGAGCCATTTGAACCAACAACAGACATATACAGCATAAGCATACTCGTAATTAAGCAGACCAGAGTTCCAGTCAACGTTTGAAGCAGACAATCCTGTTCCGGAAAAAAAAGAGGAGCTAATCCAAACGAGAAGCCCCAATAAGTGGTTACCTTTGAAGGTTCCACCTTTTCACATATGATAAAACCCACTCATGTGCTTACTATTATATCATTAATTTTTCTGCTGTATGTTGTTATATTCATGTACTTTCATCCATTTTATGGATCACGCTTATCGTCTCCATGTATTGATGAGTACACTCGTAGAGTACTTTTGTTGTGATTTTTTCCTTTCATGATGTTAAACTGTTCTGGTATCTAATTTATTGCATCAGTTGGTATTACATACACACATGCTAACTATATAAGTTGTTTTTTGCTAAACAGGACCTGAAGATAACGTAACTGTAGCGTTGAAACTAGTTGTCTGAATAACAAATACTTTGAAAGTACGGCTGTGTTGTTCCTTTTCCATTACCTACAACGTCAGCCGTTGTCCAACGTCTACAAGAATCGGTGACCTTCAAAAATGAAAAAAAAAAATAAGACGGTGAACAATAACAAACTGGTTGTTAGCTTCTGTTCTGTGTTCTTCAGCCGACGTTCGGCTGATGATTTTTCTTACGTTTCCCAGCACGAGTGGCTGGCATTGTTAATGTTTCACCCTTCATTGCTGGTAGTAGACTCGTCGACCTAAGAACGTGAGAGAGAAACCAACAGGCAGATTGTTAACAAGTGGCAACGAAGGCCTTAAAAATTTTGCTTTACAATTAGTTAGGAGATTACTGAGCAGCCGCTAAAAGACGTAAGAGATTAAATCTGAAATTAAATGAGGGTGTTCTCTTATGGCAACTCTATGAAGGTTTAAGTAGTTCTACGTCTAGCGGACTGATGACCTCAGATGTTATCTCCCATAGTGTTCAGAGCCATTTGAACCATTTGGGGTCAGTGGAATGCACGCCACAGATCGTCTGGCTCGGAGGTCTCCTTGAAGTAACCGACGTCCACCGTGTCAATGTGTGAAAACTGTTGTTCGCACTGTTGTCGCAGATGTTGTACGATGCACCAGAACGATACTCCGAACGTCATGATCTTCCCTCTCTGTAGTGTCACATGGCTGTCTTAAGGCCGGTGTTCTAGCCACCGTATATTCTTGTGACCGCCACTGTGGTTACATTCCTGCCAAATCATTCTAAAATATTGCAGAAGGAACGTCTAGGGTCTCGTAGACCTATTACAAGACCTCGTTCAAACTCAACGAGGTGCTGATGGTGGCTTGTTTGACGCCGTAAAGGCATTCTTGACTAACTTCAGCTAACTACGTCCAATCTTAAAGGTAACTAACGCACACGACAATTACGGCTTGTATTTAAAGCAAAATTTACTTGCGTCTAATTGTGGTGCTAATACCGTCACTCTTAAACAACTTGTGCCAAATTTTAATGGAGATCATCTTTCAGATGTAGAAACAAGCGCACCAGCGTTCGTTTATGTCGTCATCACTCCTTCATAGTGCTGCCAGTGCTTTATCCACCAGTGTATTCAGACACTGAGGTAAGGTACAGGCGGTGGAATTTGTGAACATAGGAAGAGAGTAAGATAGTGACTTAGTGAAGCATAGGCATGTGAGATATCCATTACACTGCGTCAACGAGTCTAATCTATAGAGTCAACCTATTGCGTTAGTGACCTGACTTTCATAGACTCACTTCGCTAGCATAAACATCTGGTCACCTCGAATCAGGAATTGTAAATGAGTCTAGGATGGTCGTTGCTCAGGAAAGTGTTCGACGCCGTAATTAAAAATGCACTAAAACAACATTTATTCCATCCAAAGTTCTGTAATTAATGACGATGACATGTTTACCTACTATGAAAACCTGTCAGCACATACAGCCAAATCAGCTGCTGCATTTAGCTACCAACTGTTCAGTGGCGACGTTAATTATAATTTGTAGTCACAAAATGTTACGTCTCACGTATAGCACTATCCTGTTGTAATTTATCACAGAATAATACTTGGAAACACTTCATTTAAGTCAGTCCATATTGAGAATCACAAGGTCCAACAACCACATAACTTCTCGTTCATTACAACATAGATCAGGTATAGTGTTCGTTGATCTAATATACCAAAGCCACTCGAAAGTTATTGAACACTAGCATTACTGAGTTTCGCGGATGTCGGTGAACATATTTTCGCACGCACGACCTGTATTCTAGCGACGTCAGTCAACAATGGGAGCGTCTTCGACCTACGTCTTACTTGTGAGCTTTTAAACCCCAACTGTCAGTTTTGGATGTCATCCGACTACTTGAACTATGATTAAACTGTTATTTCGTAAGCTACATAATGCTTAGAAAATCACATAGGTTGGATATAAATGTTTGCGATGAACTAACAAAACTGATGTGATTCTTGCTTGTAAAAGATATTGCTGGTTAATAAACGTGGTAAAATACACGGAAACTTCACCCTTCCACGGTGTGGATCCCATTGTATACATGCACAAGAACCGTAGTGCAAATTAGGATAAATCACACAAAATTGTTAATTAGTAAGGTACTTAATCAATGATGTACGTAATTTTGTAGGAAACTTAAGATTAAAAGTATATAGCCCAAGTTCGTATGCTGAGAATAGCTATGTTAAAATCTGCCATGGAAAATGGCCGTAGTCTGGAGCTTTGATATCAATTATCATGTAGGTTCAGTAATTTCTGATAATTCAAAGTAATTGACGGGAAACTAGGACTATCAGACTGCCTGTTGGAGTGTATTCATCTTTCACAGATCTACCGATTAGCACAGAGGGTTTTGCATTTTTGAGAACTGTAGTGATAACATGAGTTAATTATACTTTGAATCAATGAGTGTCCTAATGAAAACTGCTCAGATCGTTGTAAACAGAAGAATCAAACTCTATCCTAAAGAATAAAACAATTGTAACAAAGTTTAAATAATGTCTTGAGGTTTTAATGGATGTGACATATACGAGTAGAAAAATGCACTGAAATTAAAAGGAAAATTATATAAAAACTTCGGTTGAACGTGGAAGCAGAAAAAAACTTAACATATGTGAAGATCCCACACAGGTATGTCACAAACTGTTATAAATAAAAATAAACATTGGACTGTAGATTAAAAATTCTTCGACACAATGCACAAAACTGGGAACAACAGCTTTACACATTTCTGAGAAGTAGACATGTGAGTATGACAATTCATTTGTAACTCACCTCAGTTAGTGATCAGAAACGAGATCTGTAATTTTTTTATTTTTTGTCGTCAGTCTTCTGACTGGTTCGATACGATCTGCCACAAATTTTTCTCCTGTGCCAATCTCTTCATCTCAGACTATCAGTTGAAACCTGCCCCCAATTATTTTCTGCATCTATTCCAATATATTTCTTCCTCTACAGCTTTTGCACTCTAAAGATCATTCCTTGATGTCTTAACGGATGTCCTATCATACTGTCCCTTCTCATGGTCAATGTATTACACATATTCCTTTCCCCTCAAACTCTTCTAAGAACTTCCTCATTACTTACCTTATCAGTCCACTAAATTTTCAACATTTTTCTGTAGCAGTTCATATCAAATGCTTCGATTTCCTCCCGTTCCGGTTTTCCCAGAGTACATGTTACACTATCATACGATGATGTGCTCCAATCATACAGTCTCTGAAGTTTCTTCCTCAAATTAAGGCCTATGGTTGACACTAGTAGACTTATTTTAAACAGTGATATCCTGCTTTTGATGTCCTCCTTGCTATGTCCGTCATTGGTTATTTTGCTGCCTATGCAGCAGCGGTAATTAACCATCTATTTGACTATTAACCCTGATGTTAAGTTTGTCGCTGTTCTCATTTCTGCTACTTCTCAACGTAATTCATCATTCTTCGATTTACTCTCAATCCATATTATACATTCAACAGATTGTTCATTGGATTCACCAGATCATGTAATTCTTCCTCACTTTCACTCAGAATAGCAGCGTCATCAGCGAATCGTATCATTGATATCCTTCAACCCTGAATTTTACTCCCTCTCCTTTTACTTCCATCATTGATTATTCGATACACAGAATGAACACTAGGTGCGGGAGACTACATCTCCTCTTACATCCTTTTCAATTCGAGCACGTCGTCCTTGGTCGTCAACTCATATTATTCGTCTTGGTTCAAATGGCTCTGTGCACTATGGGACTTAACATCTATGGTCATCAGTCCCCTAGAACTTAGAACTACTTAAACCTAACTAACCTAAGGACAGCACACAACACCCAGTCTATTCGTCTTGGCTCTAGTACATATTGTATGCCACCCGTCTCTCCCTGTATTTTATAACTATATTTCTCAGAATTTCGAAAATCTTGCAAAATTTTACACAGTTGAAGGCTTTTTCCAGGTCGAAACATCCTATGAACGTGTCTTGGTTTTTCTTTAGTCTTGCCTCCATTATCAGAATTGCCCTCAGGTGCCTTTTCCTTCCCTAAAGCCAGACTTATTCTTATCCAACACATCCTCAACTTTCTTTTCCATTCTTCTGTATACTATTCTAGTCAGCGACTTGGATGCATGAGCTGTTAAGCTGACTGTGCGATACTTGTCGCACTTTGCAGCTCTTGCGGTCTTCGGAGTTGTGGGGATGATATTTTTCAGAAAGTTAGGTGGGATGTCACCAAACTCATACTCAACACACCAACGTGAATAGTGGATTTGTTGCTACTTCCACGAATGAATCATAATATTCTGAAGGAATGTTATCTATACCTTGTTGTTGTTGTTGTTGTCTTCAGTCCTGAGACTGGTTTGATGCAGGTCTCCATGCTACTCTATCCTGTGCAAGCTGCTTCATCTCCCAGTACCTACTGCAACCTACATCCTTCTGAATCTGCTTAGTGTACTCATGTCTCGGTCTCCCTCTACGATTTTTACCCTCCACGTTGCCCTCCAATGCTAAATTTGTGATCCCTTGATGCCTCAAAACATGTCCTACCAACCGATCCCTTCTTCTAGTCAAGTTGTGCCACAAATTTCTCTTCTCCCCAATCCTATTCAATACCTCCTCATTAGTTACGTGATCTATCCACCTTATCTTCAGTATTCTTCTGTAGCACCACATTTCGGAAGCTTCTATTCTCTTCTTGTCCAAACTAGTTATCGTCCATGTTTCACTTCCATACATGGCTACACTCCAAACAAATACTTTCAGAAACGACTTCCTGATACATAAATCTATATTCGATGTTAACAAATTTCTCTTCTTCAGAAACGCTTTCCTTGCCATTGTCAGTCTACATTTTATATCCTCTCTACTTCGACCATCATCAGTTATTTTATTTCCTAAATAGCAAAACTCCTTTACTACTTTAAGTGTCTCATTTCCTAATCTAATTCCCTCAGCATCACCCGATTTAATTTGACTACATTCCATTATCCTCGTTTTGCTTTTGTTAATGTTCATCTTATATCCTTCTTTCAAGACACTGTCCATTCCGTTCAACTGCTCTTCCAAGTCCTTTGCCGTCTCTGACAGAATTACAATGTCATCGGCGAACCTCAAAGTTTTTACTTCTTCTCCATCAATTTTAATACCTACTCCAAATTTTTCTTTTGTTTCCTTTACTGCTTGCTCAATATACAGATTGAATAACATCGGGGAGAGGCTACAACCCTGTCTCACTCCTTTCCCAACCACTGCTTCCCTTTCATGCCCCTCGACTCTTATTACTGTCATCTGGTTTCTGTACAAATTATAAATAGCCTTTCGCTCCCTGTATTTTACCCCTGCCACCTTTAGAATTTGAAAGAGAGTATTCCAGTCAACATTGTCAAAAGCTTTCTCTAAGTCTACAAATGCTAGAAACGTAGGTTTGCCTTTTCTTAATCTTTCTTCTAAGATAAGTCGTAAGGTCAGTATTGCCTCACGTGTTCCAACATTTCGACGGAATCCAAACTGATCCTCCCCGAGGTCTGCATCTACCAGTTTTTCCATTCGTCTGTAAAGAATTCGCGTTAGTATTTTGCAGCCGTGGCTTATTAAACTGATAGTTCGGTAATTTTCACATCTGTCAGCACCTGCTTTCTTTGGGATTGGAATTATTATATTCTTCTTAAAGACTGAGGGTATTTCGCCTGTCTCATACATCTTGCTCACCAGCTGGTAGAGTTTTGTCATGACTGGCTCTCCCAAGGCCGTCAGTAGTTCTAATGGAATGTTGTCTACTCCGGGAGCCTTGTTTCGACTCAGGTCTTTCAGTGCTCTGTCAAACTCTTCACGCAGTATCGTATCTCCCATTTCGTCTTCATCTACATCCTCTTCTATTTCCATAATATTGTCCTCAAGTACATCACCCTTGTATAAACCTTCTATATACTCCTTCCACCTTTCTGCCTTCCCTTCTTTGCTTAGAACTGGGCTGCCATCTGAGCTCTTGATATTCATACACGTGGTTCTCTTCTCTCCAAAGGTCTCTTTAATTTTGCTGTAGGCAGTATCTATCTTACCCCTAGTGAGATAACCTTCTACATCCTTACATTTGTCCTCTAGCCATCCCTGTTTAGCCATTTTGCACTTCCTGTCGATCTCATTTTTGAGACGTTTGTATTCCTTTTTGCCTGCTTCATTTACTGCATTTTTATATTTTCTCCTTTCATCAATTAAATTCAATATTTCTTCTGTTACCCAAGGATTTCTAGCAGCCCTCGTCTTTGTACCTACTTTATCCTCTGCTGCCTTCACTACTACATCCCTCAGAGCTACCCATTCTTCTTCTACTGTATTTTTTCCCCTATTCCTGTCAATTGTTCCCTTATGCTCTCTTTGAAACTCTGTACAACCTCTGGTTCTTTCAGTTTATCCAGATCCCATCTCCTTAATTTCCCACATTTTTGCAGTTTCTTCAGTTTTAATCTACAGGTCATAACCAATAGATTGTGGTCAGAGTCCACATCTGCCCCTGGAAATGTCTTACAACTTAAAACCTGGTTCCTAAATCTCTGTCTTACCATTATCTAATCTATCTGATACCTTTTAGTATCTCCAGGGTTCTTCCACGTATACAACCTTCTTTCATGATTCTTAAACCAAGTGTTAGCTATGATTAAGTTGTGTTCTGTGCAAAATTCTACTAGGCGGCTTCCTCTTTCATTTCTTAGCCCCAATCCATATTCACCTACTATGTTTCCTTCTCTCCCTTTTCCTACACTCGAATTCCAGTCACACATTACTATTAAATTTTCGTCTCCCTTCACTATCTGAATAATTTCTCTTATTTCATCGTACATTTCTTCAATTTCTTCATCATCTGCAGAGCTAGTTGGCATATAAACTTGTACTACTGTAGTAGGTGTGGGCTTCGTATCTATCTTGGCCACAATAATGCGTTCACTATGCTGTTTGTAGTAGCTTACCCGCATTCCTGTTTTCCTATTCATTATTAAACCTACTCCTGCATTCCCCCTATTTGATTTTGTGTTTATAACCCTGTAGTCACCTGACCAGAAGTCTTGTTCCTCCTGCCACCGAACTTCACAAATTCCCACTATATCTAACTTCAACCTATCCATTTCCCTTTTTAAATTTTCTAACCTACCTGCCCGATTAAGGGATCTGACATTCCACGCTCCGATCCGTAGAACGCCAGTTTTCTTTCTCCTGATAACGACATCCTCCTGAGTAGTCCCCGCCCGGAGATCCGAATGGGGGACTATTTTACCTCCGGAATATTTTACCCAAGAGGATGCCATCATCATTTAATCATACAGTAAAGCTGCATGTCCTCGGGAAAAATTACGGCTGTGGTTTCCCCTTGCTTTCAGCCGTTCGCAGTACCAGCACAGCAAGGCCGTTTTGGTTAATGTTGCAAGGCCAGATCAGTCAATCATCCAGACTGTTGCCCCTGCAACTACTGAAAAGGCTGCTGCCCCTCTTCAGGAACCACATGTTTGTCTGGCCTCTCAACAGATACCCCTCCGTTGTGGTTGCACCTACGGTACGGCCATCTGTATCGCTGAGGCACGCAAGCCTCCCCACCAACGGCAAGGTCCATGGTTCATGGGGGGGCTATACCTTGTGCCTTGTTAGATATTAGGTCTTCCTAATCAAATCAAATTTTACTGTCGTTAAACAACTTAGTGTTGTAATAGAGAGCGTCAAAAAATACAAGGTACCAAAACACAATTTAATACATACATACAGTTTTGTTAAAGGTACCAATTAGTTTTTAAAAAATATACATAAAATAAAAGTATTTACAGTTATACATCTCCTTGGATCGAATTTGTCATAGAATATGATACCGCCTATATTTTCTCTACATGATATAATCATCATTCATTCTAGAGCCATCTCAAGTTTTCTTCGAATTCCAGAATGTTGTAGGTTGTATTCAGAATCAGCCAATTTTTTAGTTCCTTCCCTAGTTGCTGTACTAGCGTTTCCCACAGTGCTATAGTCAGTTTGTTGAATAGCTTAATCCCCATGTAGTTATGGCAGTTTTGGGTTTTCTTTAGCCTTACCTGGGGGGTGTCGATGTAACGTTTATTTCTTGTGTTGTGTGAATGTACCTCCCACCTTATTGTGAAGTTTGGTTTTTTTTATGTCTGTCAGACAGTGGTATATGAATATTGCAGAGAGACTCATTATTATCAGTTCCCAGAATACTGGATGATTCATTGCGGGTAAGCCCTTTATACCCCTAACCGCCCTGTTTATTTATTTATTTATGCATTTATTTTACCTGGCAAGATTAGGGCCTTCAGGCCCTCTCTTACACCTAACCAGGCATACTCAGGTTGAACGAGTTACAGTTTCTACTTAACATTAAGGACATATAGCCTATTATGCAGTATTGATGTTAAAGAAAAAATAGATATTATAACAGTAGTATAATGATAATTATAACAATAAAAAATAATTATAACAATCAATAATAATAATAATAATAATAATAATAGTAATAATAATAATAATAATAGTAATAATAATAATAATAATAGTAATAATAATAATAATAATGACTATGTATATGAAAGTAAACATACTTTTCTTTTCTGAATGTCAGGCCCATTGTTAGTTGGGAATTTTCTCGTTATGTTCTTGCAGCTTGTGAGTTATTCTCATCGAGCAGAGACATAAGACGATAGAATGGGGTGAAAGAGATATATAAGAGGTAGATAGGTTAGAGGAAGAGAAATAGAACGGTAAAATTCGAAGCTGTGATGGAGAGGAGAAAGAAAGAGATGGGAGGGGCACAAGAATGGTGGTTATACCGTCCCTAATATGTAAGCTTTGAGTTCCCTCTTGAATGTTGAGTAGTTCTGGATAAGACGCAGATCACAGGGGAGCGCGTTCCATAGTCGTATGGCTGAGATGGAGAATGACACGGAGAAAGATTTTGTGTTATGTAAAGGTACAGCCAAGATGATAGACGTATCCGATCTAGTGTTGCGATTGTGGAATGACGATAGGTGTTTAATGTGAGAAGATAAGTATTGGGGGCACCAGTGGCTAAGAAATCGATGAAGTAAGCACATCGTGTGGAGATCGCGTGCCGTATGTGGGCGTATCCAACCTAGCTGGGAGTATGAAGGACTGATATGATCATACAACCGAATATTGCACACGTATCTAACGCAAGCATTCATCACTAGCTCGAGGCATCTAGAATTTTCACTATTTGTGCCGTGTTGAACTACATCGCAGTAGTAAAGATTAGGCAAGACTAGTGTTTGGACTGTTCTGCCGCTTAAAAACTTCCTGGGCCCCTGAAGAGTTCCCCCAAAGTATTATAACATGGACCAGGTGCGAGTGGAAAAAGGCATAGTATGCCTCTAACATTTGGCTCTTACTGACATTAGTCCCAAGTTTGCGCAATAAAAAAATTACTCTGGACTGTTTCTTGCGTAGTTGTTGCGTATGTCCAAATTCGGGTCTAAATAAATTCCTAGCAGTATGACAGTTGTGTTTATCGTCCCTTGTGGCTTCACCTTACTCGAATGAAAATATATTGCCTCTGTTTTATTGCCGGACGTGGTGGCCGAGCGGTTCTAGGCGCTACAGTCTGGAACCGCGCAACCGTTGCTGTCGCAGGTCCGAATCCTGCGTGGGGCATGGATGTGTGTAATGTCTTTAGGTTAGTTAGGTTTAAGTAGTTCTAAGTTCTAGGGGACTGATGACCTCAGAAGTTAAGTCTCATAGTGCTCAGAGCAATTTTTTTCTGTTTTATTGCCATTTAAGACCAATTTATTGCTTTGCAACCATGTCATGGAGTTTTCTACCATGTCTATATATTTGTCCTGCAAAATGTCCAGATTTCCGTCTGATATTATTAAAGTGATGTCCTCAGCATATAGAATTGATTGGTGATTTGTCTGGCAAGTCATTGATATACACTAGAAAGAGGAATGAGCCAATTACTGATCCTTGTTATCAAGTTACCATTCTATTAGCAATAACTGTGAGCCATTTATTCCGTATAGTTTTAACTTAGAAAATAAGATCTCATGGGAGATAGTGTCGAAAGCCTTACTGAGGTCTAAGAGTTTAATACAAGTAATTAAATGTAGTTCATTAATACACAGAATATCACATGAATATCTTCCAGAAAATTCTCTAGCTCATGTATCTTGTTTCTCAGACACTGTACTTTGATATGAAAAACACTTAAAATATCCTACTCAATAGAAAAGTTCCCAAATTTCTGCTTGTATTGCGGTGTATTATGTGCTTGTTTTACAATTACTTTGTAAGGCATTCTCAGTGCAGTTGTTATGGGTACATATTCCTAATCTAAAAAAAGTATTACATCCCGGATGACTGAGCTTGAATAATATTCTAATGGCAACACATTACTAATATCCTTATGCTTATATAGTACAATTTTAAAAATTTCATCATTCAATAAGCTTTTTCCTGGCTTATTTAAATGAAGTCCATGTCTGGTGTGCATTCCCCTTTCAAAATTAGAAATAGCAACAACTTAAACCTTTTTTGAAGTGCTTACTGACCTTTAATATATTAGTTTTTTGTTTTCACTGCTGAATTTACGCAAGAATTTTCCATCAAGTCGTGGCGATGTGGTATATTTACAACAATTACATTAGTGTGAGTGAGTGATGACAATGAATATTTCAATGAGTTTTTCACATTTTCCCCTTCGTTTATATAAACGTCATTTGCACCACCGATAATAATCACAAAACCGTTTGATGATAGTTGTGCACACTCACGTTTCAAGTACATTGTAACTTGAACTATATGGGTGCCTGGCTTGACCATCGATGAAACTTCTATTTCCGAGTTTCGGCTGTGAATCCCCACCGCTACCCCTCGTCCATGACTGTCTGCATAAATAACAGCCTTCCCTAGCTTGATCTTCTTTCTCCTTTTTTCACTAACTGCCTTCTGTTGCATGGATGTGTAGTCGTCTGTAGTTTCTACGTTTTCCTCGAGAACTTTGATGGAATTTGAGAGCGGAATTTCCGCTGTTACGCCTCTCACTGCTACTTTAAGCCTAGTATTTCGCTTACTGGCACCTTTCACAACACTTGCCCAAAATATTTCTTCTCCTCTTTCTTGTTGTTTCCTCAGTTTCTTATTCTCTTCCGTCAGCTTAGTTATGTCCTCTTTTAGCAGTCATATTATTTCGTCTTTAGAGTCTATTTCCTTCTTGAAGTAATCGTAGTCGTTGCTTGTAGGCACATGTGACTCAGCACAACAACAACACTTCCAAATTTCTTCTGGAATATCATGTTCACTTACATTGGAGCATTTTAGGAAGTGATACCATTTGTCACAATAATCACACATTATTCCATTTTTCACTACTCTACAACATTTTCCGCACTATTCATCGACACGAACTCTTGAAAATCGGGAGTTCGACTCACGTACATGTAACCACTCCGGCACCATCTTAAAGAGATAACGTAGTTTCTACTTCTAATACTGGATCCCCTATCTCTTCTAAATCGACTCCTGTTTTCTCTTTTATGACATCAGACAAACTTTTTCCATCACAGAGGCCTTCAATGTACGCTTTCCTGCCGCCCGGAGTGGCCGTGCGGTTCTAGGCGCTACAGTCTGGAGCCGCGAGACCGCTACGGTCACAGGTTCGAATCCTGCCTCGGGCATGGACGTGTGTGATGTCTTTAGGTTAGTTAGGTTTAAGTAGTTCTAAGTTCTATGGGACTGATGACCTCAGAAGTTGAGTACCATAGTGCTCAGAGCCATTTGAACCATTTTCTGTACGCTTTCCACCTATCCGCTCTCTCGTCTGCATTTAACAGTGGTATTACGGTTGCTCTCTCAATGTTACTAACCTTGCTTTTAATTTCAATGAAGTTTGTTTTTACTTTGCTATAATCTGACTCAATCGTTTCTTTTTTAATTTCTTCACATTTTTCTTCCAACCATTTCGCATTAAGTTTCCTGAAATTGCTGTTTCGTTCCTTAGCGACTTGTTTTTCCGTATTTCTGAATTTCCCTGCATATTTTTGCACTTCTTTCTTTCATCGATCTACTGAAGTATTTCTTTTGTTACCCATGGTTTCTTCGCAGTTACGTTCTTTTTAACTATGTTTTCCTTCCCAGCTGATGTAAATGCCCTTTTTAGATATGTACATTCCTCTTCAGCTGCACTGGCTACCGAGCTGTTCTTTAATTCTGTATCTATAACCTTAGAAGACTTCTAGCATATCTGATCGCTCCTTAGTACTTCCATATCCCACATCTTTGTTTACGTACTGATTCTTCCTGACGAATCTCTTAAATATCAGTCTGCATTTCACCACTTGTAAATTATATCACCATGCCTTTTCCTAGTACACCTCCTCCTCTTGTCATTGTTGAACAGAGTATTCGCTATTACTAGCTGATACTGATTACAGAACACAATTAGTCTTTCTCTTCTCTCATTCCTTGTACCAAGCCCATACTCTTCTGGAACTGTTTCTTCTACTCCTTCCCCTATAGGCGCATTCCAGACCCCATGTCTACAATATTTTCATCTCCCTTCATGTACTGTATTACCCTTTTAATACCCTCGTATTCTTCCTCTGTCGCTTCATCTTCAACTTGCGACCTCGTCATGTATACCTGAACTGACGTTGTCGGTGCTGGTTTGCTGTCGATTCCTATAGGGACAGCCCTGTCACTGACCTCTCACAGTACTGCACTCTTTGCCCTACTTTCCTGTTCATAACGAATCCTACTCCCGTTGTACCATTTTCTGCTAATGTTCATAAAGACTTGTCTTCCTTCCATTTCACTTCACTGACCCCTACCATATTTAAACTGAACCTCTGCAGTTCCCCTTTCAGATGTTCTGGCTACCCTACTAGGTTCCAGCTTCTAACAGTCCACTCCTCGATCCGTAGAACGTTATCCTTTCGTTAGTTATTCAATCTTTTCCTCATGGTCACCTCCCACTTGGCAGGTCTGAATGGGTTCAATTCCGGAAACTTTTACCAATGGAAAGGTCATCATGACATTTTTCAGTTACAGGCCACAGGTCCTGTGAATACGCGCTATGTATCCTTAATGCAGTGGTTTCTATTCTTTCTGCACCCTCATGCCGTTCATCATCCTGATCCTTCCGCCTTCAGGGCCTCCCCATGGACAAGAAAGTGCCCTGAACCTCTGTCCACTCCAACACCCTCTTTGAAAAGGCCATTGTCAGAATGAGGGTGACATTTTATGCTGGAAGTATTTGGCCACCAGTGCTGATTATCAATCGAACTTTAATCCGTGGTTTGTTTCGAACCTAGGACCGAGAACGTTTTGATTTCTAATCAAATTTTGGAAATTTGTGGTAAGTTCTATGGGACCATACCGCTGAGGTCATCGGTTCCTAGGCTTACACTCTACATAATCTAACTTACGGTACGGACAACACACAAATCCATGCCCAAGGGAGGATTCGAACCTCCGACGAGAGGAGCCGCGCGAACCGTGACAAGGCGCCCTCAGAACGCGCGGCTCTCTAATCAAAGACGCTACGCCTAGAGCACAGGTGGTTGCTGAGTGTGTACATTCCGTTTAAACTCGTCAGTGGCTCTCTTAACTAATAACTCGTCGCTTGTGTTTTTTGTCGATTACAAGATACCAGCGTAGAGAGGACAGCCAGTACACGAGTTCGTAAGTATAACCAAGGGCTTGCTGCGTTGGCGCCAAATAGATATCTATTTGGCGTAAATATGCATGTACAACAATGTAATTTGAGTCACGTTGGTGTTCGATTTGATTCTGGTGCCGATTAGAGATACCTAATATCGCTGCTGCGCATATGTTTATCCAGGTCGCCGTGTGGGCAGTGGCGTTGTGGCAGAAGTGTGTACTTAGCCACAGCCGCGTGTCTGCGATAGGCATGGGAAAAACCGATCTGTTAAAACCGATACCGGTTCAAATGGCTCTGAGCACTATGGGACTTAACATCTGTGATCATCATTCCCCTAGAAATTAGAACTAATTAAACCTAACTAACCTAAGGACATCACACACATCCATGCCCGAGGCAGGATTCGAACCAGCGACCGTAGCAGTCGCACGGTTCCGGACTGAACCGCTAGACCACTGCGGCAGGCCGATACCTTTATTTTAATTTTGAATAACCGGTATTTTTCGGTAGCTGTTTGATCTTGCTTACACGAGGATTTTAATTTTTTAGTAATAATCGCATAACAAGAACAACATATTAATTTGCCGTAGCAGCATTGCTACAATATTTGGTTTTCAAATAAGGCTTAAAAAAAGAAAAACAAGTAAATTTTCCATTGCCTTAATATATTGGATTATTACAGAAACTGAGAGGAGCGGTGAGCATTATTTTAATAATAAGGCCTACAGTTAGAAACTGGCATGTGAATTGGTAGAGAAATGCAGAGAAAATACCCTAGGAATTGCTTGTGGTCTGCCCTGTTATAGCAAGCGTGTAATGCAAGTGTGGTACATTGTCTCCAGATAACGGTTGTATTGTAAAATGGCAACACACATAGTTGGAGTATTTCATGAATTTCAGTAGCAATGAAATATAATGCTCCATTCGCTTTGTAGGATTAAAGACCGGAGGAGACAGAACACAGTTGTAACAGCATATGATGAGAAAACATCCTAACTGTCCTTTGGAAGAATTGGGTTGATATACTACAATTTTGCTGGCATACTATAAACTTGCGATTGTAACTGAAACCTTAATTTTGGGTTGCTTCAAGATGAAGGACTGATACCATTCTCAAGTGAGGATGCAATGAACTCATCAGCTTGTGATCTTTTGCTCTCGCTGTCCCACCGACCATCTCCTTCATCTTTTCAATCATTGCTATACACAGTGACACCCATTGCTGCCGTAGTTTAACTTCATATAGATCGTGATCTCCTTCTCCTTCACCTTCATTAGAGCTTTTCAACCTTTGTTCGAAGTTTATGTTTATTACTGGAAGAAATAGCAATACAAAATCGAAAACTGGTTATTTAAAAAAACATTCTGTTTTGAGCAGTTTTAACAATCTGGTTAAACTGGAGACAAAAAGAACCGGTGAACCAAAAACCGGTTGTTTCAACGATAAAACCGCCATCCTCACTGCGTTGAGGGAGAGATGGTCGCTTCCCGTTTACAACAAAATTGCAGCTGTTGGTGGATGGCCATACGGCAGGACAGAAACGTGAGGCAAGCAGTGCTACTTTCTTGATGTCGGACGAACAATTTCCTTGACAATTATATGCAAATTCTCGGCCTAAGTCGCTCTTGAGTGCGCTGTACGTTACGTGACTGCTCATCTATGGGCGTTTGCAAGAGAATTCTGTAAAATATTACAAGCTGGATTTGTTCCACCCGTAATTTAAACTGATGAGGATTTGTTTCTGGGAAAATGTTGTGACTGTGTTCAGACCTGCATATTCTACCCATGCCTCTAGCCAAGTCTGACATTCATTTCATCCATTCTAGAATGATTACCCCAGTGAAACAGTGTATACATTCGAATGCTGGCAAGCAACTAGTTGTTACCTTTACTTGACTGTTTTATGACAGTGGCTCCAACAGTCAGTTCCTTAATTCATGCTCTGCTTGAATTACCTTTTACTATAAGGTGTTCAGAACGCTGGTAAAATTTTGTTGTCTGTTTTGCTTCTGCTGCTCCGCAGTGTGAATTGTGAATTGTAATAGCCGGTCTGATTTCTTCCCTTATGTCGTAGTAAGCCGACTACTCCGTGATTACTTGTCTGTGTTCAAGATGGCTCCTATTAACGATTGGATGAGGGTACAAGATGCAAGCGGCACGGCGCCACTTCGATGCTTCATACGGAAGCCTGTTAATTCACCTATTTGGATCATGTGTTTGTTGTTATTAAATTTTCCTAGTGCGTAACAGATGTATGTCCTGTTAAGGGTGTCAGAAGGTTGTTTATTTTTTAAATCAGTTGTAAGTAATGCTTTCTGAGTTCTAAGTTTATCTAGTAAATTAAGTCTTATGTAAATTTATACTGAGCATTGAAAGAGTCGCTAAAGTCCATTTTGGTGAAGACAGGCTAGGGTTTCTTAATTCTACCTTCTGTTTTAGCTGAATGCTTTTATCTCAATTAAAGCAGTAATAACTAAGGTCAATACAATGACCTGGTGATTTAGTTATTGTTAATGAAGGGTTGATTTAATATAAGAGTTGCACTTGTCTCAAATTGCCTTAAAAATCGAGATTAGAAACAAAACGACACAGTGAAATAAATGTCTTACCATTTAACAAGATTATTTCTTTCCTAGATAACCACACCTTGCCACTTCAATGTTCGTGCCTTTGCTAACGAGTAACTATTTCATCGTAATACTGCCGTATATTTTTTAAACAAGTATAAAACCATTTCGTTTGCATTGCGTGAGATTTTCTTGTTTTCCATTTGATGTGTGGACTATAGAATCGAACTTTCCTAGAAAACATTACTTCTATTTTAACTACCGGCTACCGGTACGGTACTAAGTACCATCGTCAGGCCATCCCCTAGTGCGCACTCGAGATGCTCACTTCCGAAAGAGGTGTGTCAGATACTTTTCTAGGTATCACTCTTCCTCTCATGGAGCAAACTGGTAATTGCATCACTTAATTTTATTCTTATGCCATCCAAAATCTCATAAAAAACCCATCAGAGAACATAAATCAGAGAATAGGTCCATTTTACTCTGTCCGTGATACATTACAACAGCGAGATCTCGGACTCAAAGACTGTGCTACTTCACCGCCGTGCCACTTCTGTACACCGTTCTTAGACTCATCATATTCGTAGACTTACAGTAGGAAGGAAGGAAACTACTACATTACTAACGTAACTGCCACGCTTTGATTCCTAATGTATGTATCCCTCAACATTGGATTCACCTCGCTCTGTTTCTCACGTATAGCGTGAATTTACATACGGTTTACCGATTACCACGTGTTCTGATGCAACAAAACGCGGGAACCAAAGAATAGGATTGTAAACGACACGTTCAAATACAGAATGCAAGAAACGGACACTATTTTACTTAGCTTTAACGCAATGGTGGTTCTCAGTCATGTGAATACAACCCTAATATTCGTTACTTGCTGCTAGATTACCATTATGTAGGAATTTCCTTGTCACATGTGCCCAAATGACATACACAAAACAAGAATCTGAATCATTTGTGCTACGTGCGGCAGTCCAGGAAGAGAGAGGCAGGAGTGTTTTGTGCTTAACTGCAACCGCTCGAAAAATACGCTCCCAGCTTTCTCTACTAGGCCCGCACCAGCCAATGCTCTGGTGTTCCTATAAGAGACACCTGTCGATATGTGTTTCTCCGATTTAGGCGCAATGAGAAATCAACCCAGGTAAACAAGGTTCGAGTGCGTGTTGAAAAGTAGTGCCTAAAGCTTTTTAAGTGAGACACCCGTTATTAACCTTCTACATATTTGCTCATTCTGTTTGGAACTTTGCAGCCCTCTGCCGCTAGAAAGCTCTGAATTGTAGCGTGTTACATTGCAGTGCGAAGCGTAACATGTCGGTGCGTGAGAAAGAGCGTGCTGTAATGGAGAACAAATTCGAAGAGTTCTCACACACATGAACACTCTTATTCAGCATGACCATCCCACACCGCACACAACACTGCGACATCTGCAAGAATCCGACGACTTGGGTTCACTGTCAACGATAATCCTCCATACAATCCCGACTTGGCACCATATGTTTTTCTTCCGTTCCCTAAACTTAAAGAACGCCTTCGATGACTTCACTTTGACATTCAAGATGTGTTGCAAGCAGAGGTGACGATGTGGCTCTGTCAACGAAGACAAACAATCACCAGTACAGTATCAACAAAGTGATATCTCATTAGGAGACGTGTTCTTCACCAGGCTGACTATGGTGAGAAATAAAAATTGAGACTTGCACAATAAAGATGTAGAATGTCAGAACGTTTCTTTTTTAACAGTTTTCACATAAAAATTTGGAGGCTTTACTTTTCCTGGTAGAGCAGTTTCATAAATACATGCACGATCTAAAAGCTCCTCTTTGGAGAAAAGTTATTCGCAACAACAGCCTATAGATATTTGTGATAAGTATAGAATTTACACAGTCAAAACGTAGGCTTCATATCAGAATGTTGGACAGTCAAAGTCTAATATTCCTTTGGTAACAGAACAATAATTATACATTCTAAGGTTCTCTTCGTAGAAGAAAAATTTATGAAAATGAGGTGGAAGGCCAATATCCAAGATCTCGTAGTCCCCAATGCAGAGCCTAGTAATGGTGAATTTGGTAACAGACATTGATGGCTCACTCGATCGGCAGTGGCTGTCAAAGAGCACGGCATCATTTGTAGCGAGCATTTCAAACAAGGCTTTGCGCCCTCATTGACCAACGTGCCCATGGGTTGATGGAGTACTGTCTTAGAGTAGATTTGTGCCTCCCTAAGTACCCAGGTCAAGTAGAGATGCTAAAGGAACTATATTCAGTCATGTGGACCGTGGAATAAAACGGATTCACAGGGCCATCAACGTATAGTGGTGCTGGGCGTGGTGCGAGGGGCGCTTTTGCCGCATTCTTCCGACCGCTGTAAGAGGTGAGTATGGTGCCCATCTAAAAGACTTTGGTAGCATGAACCCCCTGTGGAAATGGCATCCCCGAAAGCTGGCAGTGATGTCCGTCGGTGCGATGAGTGGGAGAAGAGAAGGGCTGATGTACTTGGAATTGGGGGACCCCAATCCCACTGAAGAAGTTGCAAGTCGATGTTGTCCCTGGAAATGTGAGCTGGTAACTCCGAATCTGGGACAAATGATCATGAACATCCTCTGGTAAGGAGGTACGAGTGTTTGCTTGCGTACACCAAACTGATATGGTTGGCGGCACTGGATGAGGCTTGCAGTGTCCATATTCGATGAACAGACCCAAGAACGTGGTGACCACATGTGATATCCGGTGTTGGCTGCATCAAGAAACGGAAGCGTCCGAGATGTGAAGCAACTTAGTCCCTAGGCTTTCCTGATCCCGTAGTTAGACATTGGCAGACGTGGAGTGGCTGGCAAGATTTGCAGCAGCCAAGGAACGCAATCGCAGGAACCGACATATGGGTCAATCTACTGATTCCCGTAGGAGTTTGCGCAATGTGAGTGCATCCGCACTGAAGAAGATCATAAGCCGGTAAGCTACATCCATATGAGGAGGTAACTGTTCACAGTAAGCAGGGAATGTGGGTCTCAAGGGAAGCTTCCTGAGATAAGTCCCTGCAGTCGCACCATCCTCTGTGTCCTCGATGGCTCAGACGAAAAGAGCGTCTGGCAGTCGGCATTTAGCCATGGCACAGCTCGAAAGCGCGGTACGCTGGGGAGCGCTCAGCACGTGTTTGTTTCCTCGCTGCTCGAGGTACAGCGTTCGCTGTTGTGATTTAGAGCTCTCACTAGATAGGGTGTTCCCTTACCACCAGGCGACGGTGAAATTCACGTTCGACGATTCCTACGAGCGTCCAAAGGCTTATGAAAACGGACTGTTTTTGAGAGACGAGTTGCATGTCGATCATCACAAGTTGATAGGCATACATCTGTCCATCACTTCCAGTACAGTCTATCTCTAGATGAAGAACGAAGAGGCATGTGACATCCTAGTCCGACGTTCCACCATCGGCTACCGCTTTCGCCACACTGATGGTAATGTAAGCATGATAACTGTGGACAACGAGGGTGTGGGTGCGCGCACGGTGCGCATATTCGAACTGCCGCTCGAAACCTGGCACCATTCGTTACTGACGCGTTGCGGCGATATGGAGTGGTCCTGAGCTACACGGAAAAGAAGTGGAACACCTTTGAAATTTGTAGCGTGCTGAGTGGCGTGCGACAGGTATGCATCGAACTCCACAAACACGTGCCGTCTTACGTGTTCATCGGAGGTTGCCGAGCCATCATTATTTATGACGGATAACAGCGGACGTGTGCTTGCTGTGAACTGGAAGGCTACGTCAGATCCAACTGCCTCCAGCGTCGCTTTGTCTAGGTGCCACATGCGGAACCAGTACAGATAGCTGTGCCAACCGCATTAGCACTCAATTTCGAAGAAACTGCGTGGTCGGTGTGCGCAGATGCTGCACCCATGCTGCAGTCAAATGCGCCCGCGAGCTCACCCGCCACCGGCACCGTGACGGCGGTGCCGCACGACGAGACGCCCTTGAAAGACACAACGCCAGGCCACCACAACCATCACCATCACCACCACTGACGTTGTATCAGAGGCGTCGGTTCCGGAAGACGGCCATATGGTCGAAGGTGCTGACCAAGGCCCTTCGACGGGAGCGGACACGTGGACGCGGAAACAACAGTCACCGAAGCGCCATAAGAAACGCCGCCCCTCGAAAGGGGCGGAGACAGGGAACAAGCTGCTGACGCCATCTCTGAAGCATCTACCAACACCGCCCCAAGGCAGGGATCCGACACCACAGACAGGACGGTAGCCTCACCCAGCCCAGACGTTCCCATGACTGAAGCCCTCAGCACAAATACCAGGTGATATAGCCCAATGCCCATGACGACATGCCGTCACCGACCCTTTCATCGCTCGGTGGCTGGGCTTCTGAAATGGAGGCAGAAGACACACCAAATACCCTTGACACTCCTACGCCACACAGGACCGGTGCCCAACATGCAGAGAGTGTAACACGTGCAGAAGAGCCCGTTAAAGATACCAGGCTTAAGCATAGATACTTCAGTGATCCCATTATCACCGAGAGGCTGCCATTTGCACCTAGACACTCCGCATTTGAATGTCTCAATCCTACCGTGTCGGCACAGTCAACATTAAGGGCATACACGCTGTTATCAAAACGCACATGTTCCATGATATGCTCTAGATGGTGGAACTGGATATCACCCCCCTTCAAGAAGTCCATCCAGAGCTGCAATTGGACATTTATGGATACACAGGCTACAGCATCCCATCAAGTGACGGTACCGGCGGAACCGCCATCCTATTATTCGAAGGCATCGAGGCATCGTAAGTTACATATCTGCCATCTGTACGAGTTGTTGCCGTCACATTGGGAGCAGTCCGGATTGTCAATGTTTACGTGCCCTCCAGGTCATCCCGTCGCAGAAAAATGGTCACTTTTTATTCCACTCCTGAATGGGAATACGGAACACCACATCATAGCGTCTTTGATCCAACAGGCCAACTATATACATGCCCGGCACTACGGGCACTCGTGCGAGATCTGGCACTACACGACACGCTGCTTCTCCTTCACGTGGACCACCGTCGCTATACGTATTTCACCGACCACTCTGCCACTGTCTCGACTGGGTATACGTCTCCCGAAGACTCTGTGCCTCAACAAGGGACGTGGAACTGTGGCCGATAGCCGTCACCGACCATTTGGCATACATTTGCTAGGTCACTCTCCCCGACAGCTAACATACCACAGCCATGGTCCATGGATGCTGAACGTTTCCTACCAGGAAATGTCTGTGGGAGATGGCTGCTACGTGGGACCGCTGCCTCCAGAGTTTGGATGCGCATCCTTCCACCTTACATTGGTAGCTCGACCACACCAAGCCGGCCCTCCGTCGGACACTCATGGGATATGGCCGTGACAAAGCTGTGACTGAAATGGTGGCCACCGCAAGCGCCACCTTATTACATCAGTAGAAGTAGTAGGGGGTGGACGCGTCGACTCGCAGTGTGCAATCACTGTGGCATTCGTCGAGGATTACAGGACGTTTTATGGCGAGGACCCAGAGACTCTTCGCAAGTACGAATACATCCTGTGTGGTCTGCCTGACCCTAGAGTAGAGTCCCAGAACGACGCCCTGCTGTCGACCATTGCTGCAGAAGACCTAACAGCGGCCTTGGCACACGGCGCCCTGAACAAGTCACCAGGCCAAGACGGCTTACCGAACGAATTCTACTGCGCCTTCTATCCCCTGATGAGTGCTCAGTGGATTCAGATGTTTCAGAACCTCTTCTGGCACGATTATACCGTCCCCACAGATTTCCTTGAAGGAATCATGATACCAGCTCCCAAACCGAGCGATTCTCACAGTTGTCAAACCTATCGACCTCTTACGTTCGTGAACGCGGATTATAAACTTTTCGCCCGTATACTCCGCACACATCGTCAGACCACCATGTGACACATGAGCCATCCTTACCAGACATGTTTAGGCGGTGACAACAACGTCCAAAGGGCACTTGGCGCCTAACGCGACGTCACGGCGCTGACAATGGTCTGCCGCCTTCAGGGCGCTCTTGTCGCCGTCGACTTTGATCACGCCTTTGATCGTATCGACCACGGTCTCCTTTGCGTCGCGCTCGAACATCTGCGGGCCGCGCTCCCAGATTCTGGTCAACGGCGACCAGACTGAATGCATCACTCATGGACGGTCGGTGCGACAGGGATGGTTTTTATCAGGAGTCTTATTTGCAGCGGCCCTCGAACCTGCACTGCATAGCCTTCGCCAACGACTGGAGGGCATCGGCATTCGAGATGTGACCTTCCGATGCGTTGCATTTGATGACGATGTGGTGCTCTTGGTACTGTCGGGCGACGAAAACCAAGCGACGCTTCATTGGCTGTGTCGCTATGGAGCGGTATCAGGCAACGTCGTGAACGTGCGCAAGACGATGTACATTGATATCGTGAGAGGTTTTCTCTACACTACAGCGATACCCCTCGGAAAGTTTCCCTCAGTACACTTCGTCAAACTACGACACCAACGTATCGCCGCCTACTACAAAGGACGTGGGCGCTGCTCTGTGATAGCAGATTTCAGAACATGGATTTGATTCTCCGAAGGCATTACATCAACACTTATCTAGTGCCCAACTTTAATTACTCTGAGGTCATTCTTCTGCTAACAATCACCGTGGCCCACAGTTTTCAGGTGGCGTATGGATAATTCGTGAGTGCAGGCCTTACATTCGAAGTTCGCTACACTGGCAAGTGGGCCGAGGCTGACTCACGTCCACAATCGTGCGCGGGCATTGCACCTACGGACGATGCGGCTTGCATGGACTGCGGCCTACAGTTCGACGGGGACGCTGCTGCAGATCGTCACGCCGCGAGATCTTCCTCCATCGGTCGCCGTGGGCTACATAGCTCCGTCTCTTGCCCACGTTCGCGGATTCCTGGTCGAACTGGGCTACATGACTGAGTATCTACCGGTGGCGAGGACGTCGAGCACGAGAGATTACTACCACATCTATCAGGCACGACGTCGAACAACAACACCTTACAACACCTTACCATTGGATGCACCAGGATGTGGCGAGCCGTCCACGCCCAATACCTGCCCACGTACACTCGTTCCTTGTGGTATGTAGCGGTAAACGGTAAATGAGCCACACGCCATCGCCTCTATTCCATCCATCTCACTGACAACCCTTTGTATCCGCACTGTACAGTCGTCGATTCGGGTTCGCGCCACCTGACATGTGCTGTGACAGGCAGCTGCTGGGATCTTGTACAACGTATGCTGGCGCTCCTGTTGCGACGACAGCCAAACTTTTTCACGCCGGACGAACTCCACCCAGATACCGCTTACTTTTCCACTACCAGAACGAACGCCGTCAACTGGCTGAAGGGCATCGTGCTGTATTACATTTTGCAAGCCGCATCCGCAAGCACTGTGGACTTGAGAGTTACTTTCCCACTACCAGAACGAACGCCGTCAACTGGCTGAAGGGCATGGAGCTATATTGCATTTTGCAAGCCACGCCCGCATGCGCTCTGGACTTGAGAGTCCACCATATGACGACTCATGAGGCGTTCCGCCACCATGCATTGTACAGTACACGACTACCGAATTCAGACGCATTATTCTAGGATGCTCCTGCCCATTGGGGCATCCCGAGTGTTAGAAGGCACACTTGAAAATAATTAGTGGCACACGATTGATCCTCTGAGAAAACGGTGTAGAGGGAGTCCCTTACATTCATTACGCGAAGATGACTCGGAAGCTTCTGGTGGTGCTTGTGGTATCCAGTTTAAAAAAAAAAGGAAAAACAAAAATTATATATATATATATATATATATATATATATATATATATATATATATACACTCATAAATAAATGAATTTCATTGAATTTCATCCAATCAAGTTCTCTTGCTCCTGTCGAACCCCTTTCTTTCCTTTGCTCTTGAAGGGCGGTAATGGGACATTGAGGCGAGGCCCCGGGAGACGAACCCTGCCCTCTTTGCCGCCGACCCTTCTCTCAGGTCACTGAAAAAAAAGTTAGACGAGACAGTGTCATAGAGAGCCGTATGCAGACTCGCCTATGTGCGAGTGGCATTCGCACAAAACTCTTCTTGTTTCTCAATTAAAGAATCACATTGTATCCAATTTATACCTCCAAACTGCGGTATGTTGTGAATTTCTTTCTGTTACTATAACCTTTATTTAAACAGTAAGACATAACATGAATTTCGTACAGACAGACGTAAACTTCCACTTATTTCATCAATGAGACAAATAAAGCCAACAGAAAACAACAATGGATACTGTAATAGCATCAATATTTAAAGAAACAGGGATAGAGTGTCTGCCATGTAAGCAGGAGATCCCGGGTTCGGGGCCCTGTCGGGGCTCACATTTTCAGCTGTCCCTGTTGATACTTATCAACACCTGTAAGCAGCTAAAGGTGGGGATTCCATTGTAATGTCAGTCAAAATATTAGTCAGCCCAGTGCACAGATGAATCGTTAAGCATGACAAAAGGCTAAGCGAACAAGTCACATGTAGAACGGCAAGCAGCCACTGAGACATTTAATTTTCAAGGCAACATTCTACATCTACATCTACATCCATACTCCGCATGCCACCTGAGGGTGTGTGGCGGTCGGTACCCTGAGTGCCTCTGTCGGTTCTCAATTCTATTCCAGTCTCGTATTGTTCGTGGAAAGGATTGTCGGTATGCTTCTGTGTGGGCTCTAATCTCTCTGATTTTATCCTCATGGTCTCTTCACGAGATATACGTAGGAGGGAGAAATATACTGCTTGACTCTTCGGTGAAGGTATGTTCTCGAAACTTCAACAAAAGCCCGTACCGAGCTACTGAGCGTCTCTCCTGCAGAGTCTTCCACTGGAGTTTATCCATCATCTCGGTAACGCTTTCGCGATTACTAAATGATCCTGTATCGAAGCGCGCTGCTCTCCGTTGTATCTTCTCTATCTCTTCTATCAACCCTATCTGGTACGGATCCCACACTGCTGAGTAGTATTCAAGCAGTGGGCGAACAAGCGTACTGTTGCCTACTTCCTTTGTTCTCGGATTGCATTTCCTTAGGATTCTTCCAATGAATCTCAGTCTGGCATCTGCTTTACCGACGATCTACTTTATATGATCATTCCATTTTAAATCTCTCCTAATGCGCACTCCCAGATAATTTATGGAATTAACTGCTTCCAGTTGCTGACCTGCTATTTTGTACCTAAATGATAAGGGATCTATATTTCTATGCATTCGCAGCCCATTACACTTGTCTACATTGAGATTCAATTGCCATTCCCTGCACCATGCGTCAATTCGCTGCAGATCCTCCTGCATTTCAGTACAATTTTCATTGTTGCAACCACTCTATACACCATAGCATCATCTGCAAAGCCTCAGTGAACTTCCGATGTCATCCACCAGGTCATTTATGTATATTGTGAATAGCAACGGTCCTATGACACTCCCCTGCGGCACACCTGAAATCACTCTTACTTCGGAAGACTTCTCTCCATTGAGAATGACAAGCTGCGTTCTGTTATCTAGGAACTCCTCAATCCAATCACAGAATTGGTCTGGTAGTCCGTATGCTCTTACGTTGTTCATTAAACGACTGTGGGGAACTGTGTCAAACGCCTTGCGGAAGTAAAGAAACACAGCATCTACCTGTGAACCCGTGTCTATGTCCCTCTGAGTCTCGTGGACGAATAGCGTGAGCTGGGTTTCACACGACCGTCTTTTTCGAAACCCATGCTGATTCCTACAGAGTAGATTTCTAGTCTCCAGAAAAGTTATTATGCTCGAACATAATACGTGTTCCAAAATTCTACAATTGATCGACGTTATGATATAGGTCTATAGTTCTGCACATCTGTTCGACGTCCCTTCTTGAAAACGGGGATGACCTGTGCCCTTTTCCAATCCTTTGGAACGCTTCGCTCTTCTAGAGACCTACGGTACACCGCTGCAAGAAGGGGGCAAATTCCTTCGCGTACTCTGTGTAAAATCGAACTGGTATCCCATCAGGTCCAGCGGCCTTTCCTCTTTTGAGCGATTTTAATTGTTTCTCTATCCCTCTGTCGTCTATTTCGATATCTACCATTTTGTCATCTGTGCGACAATCTAGAGAAGGAAGTACAGCGCAGTCTTCCTCTGTGAAACAGCATTTTTCGTAAAAACGTCTAAATATAAGCACATGACAGATTGACACAAAGGGCAATCGTGTTTGGCCTTTCCCATGGCCATACGGCGTATGAAGTTCTTAGATTGGACGGTATTTCGCGATGGACTGTTCAATGTGTGTACAACCAGTGGTTCAACACTCGTGGCCATGACAGACGACGTCAGAATTGTGGCTGGAATAAGATGCACATGGAGAGAAACCGGGAACACAGTTCACGCCTTGGGAATCAAAATCACTTTTAGATCCAAGAGGAATTGCCACGAGAAGTGAATAAAGGTAGGTCTCCACCTGTTAGTGTGAGGACATTGCGTCGGGAACCGCTCAGAATCAATATTTTCCGTGTCATTTAGCAAGAGTCCTTTGATCACCCAGGCACCGAGTTGGAAGAATATCTGACTGATTTTCTGAAGAGATCCGGAGCCTATTAAATATGGGTTGCGGAATCACCTGACTTGTACCCATTAGAAAATCCGTAAAACGCCGACATCAGCATCCCCGCAGTTTGGTGGCATTCTCTCAAATCCTTAGGGTTTGGCTCAAACCGGTATGTGACGTTACTGAACAACCTTGTGGACACACTTCTTAACTGAATCCAGGCTGTTATCAAGTCCGGGAGCTGACGTAGACGGTATTAAATGAGACTTGAAGTGATTTCTCTAGTGGTGAATAATCGTTTATCCTATTACATTATATGACGGTACACTCACACAAATTAGCCATACTATTTATGCCTTCATTACACCGACTACTCTGTTCAGGTTGCGTCAAAGAAATTATTTTTACCAACACATAATAGTGCCAACTTCTTTAAAAGTTTCTTAGGAGAAGTAACATCTGTTAGTAAGTTTAATTAATTTTTGAAAGGAAGAAAGTTCTTAAGAAGCCTCTACGTAACTGGGACATAGTGACTTATTCAAAGTTGTCTTACAGTCGGGTAAATGCAATAATTATGTCTGTTAGGACATTACACTGAAACTAACTTTGCAGATACGGAATGGATGGTAGAACTGAAATTAACAATACATAAACTTTGAATAGGGCTTTCTTCTCGATGAAAGATTGCTACTCCTCAATTATTCATTATTCTGAATACTATAATCCTCTTTTGATATGGTAACTCACATTTTCGTTTTCCGTTTTTCACTGCGACCGTCTCTAGCCTGTGTACTAAGTGTCCCGGCATTATTACGCGCCGGGAGAAGCAGCGCGAGGGTAGGAAGTATTACAGTGATGGAATATTTATTTCCCGCAGAGCGCTGCGCGAACGCGTTAATTGCCTCGTAGTAACAACAGCATTACCGGGGGAAACACGTCCGGATTTGCATACAGATGAGTGTGACGACTCGCCGCCCCCCCCCCCCCCCACGCTGTGTTGTTTCTCCAGCCCTACTCCGCCGCCGACGCCACCCCCTGCACTTGCACAGCGGGGCAGACGAGTCGACGCCCATTGTTTGTCCACAGACGCCGTTGACTACGCAGAACCGAACGTATCAAATGAAGCGGGCTAAGCAACGTTCAGATAAATCAATTGAATGAAGCACTCCAATGTTTCCATTCTCACTGCGAGCAATTCCGCGAAATGGTTCGCTCCCTACACTTTCTCGGTGTTTCCTGGTAACCTCTGCCTGATTAAACGAATTTAAGGCTTTCCAGCCTGGTTCTCTTTACAGAAATCTGTTTTCTAATGAAATCTCTTTAGTACCCCTTGCCCGTAAACGTTTTATGCCTTGCAATGAACCTCTCTGACGTCAGTTACGGTTTCCTGAGCTCTAGCGTCACAGGGCTTCTTCAGGTCATGGTAGAGCTTCGACAACTGTTACTAGGCGTGCCTCTTCAGAATTTCAATATTATGCCTTCACTTGTACACCAAATGTTCGGTCATTCGATTCAACTTTTTGCACCTTTGTTCTTATCCCCTTATAATTGCGCTCTCCCTGCACAGTTATAGACTAAGACTATTATGAGAGTAGCAGGGTTTGTAATTTACTTTCGAAAACTGATACTCAGTACGATAATAACACCCGCCGTATCTGGTGGCGGAAGGTATTAGATATATTTCCTATTTGTAGTAGGGTTTAAACTGAATATCCTGAATCTTTAAAGTTGACACGTGCAGCAGGTTCATCGAACCACAAAGTAAGGTTGTATGAATATCGACCTCTGAAATTCTAGCCTCACAGGAAAAAATAATAAAATCTTGCACTTTATATTTTACGTCAGTTACTTTTCTGGCTTATAATCATTTCCAGATCTTAATTCAGTAGTGTGGAAATGTAAACAATTGGCGTACATACTTTACAGCAATTATCTATGCGTTATATTCACTGTAAGCTTGCTTTACCTTAAAATGAATAGTGCTTATGTATGATCACAATGACAAACTGTTGCCATGAACCTTTTTTCAATATGTGTTTTATCTGTTCGACTAACAAGTTCTAACGTTGAAGTAAGACCGAGGCAAAATCGATCGCTGAAGTGACGCACTTAAAGTGGCTTTTTAAACCCAAGCAGTGACATTAATACGACCACCGACTGTATTACACATCAACCCGCCATAACCACTCACACACGGCAGGTGGCAACATTAGCAGTGGAGTGTATGTAAAGAGTGCTGGCGTTGTCGTAAAGCGGGAATGGAGCGATGTATCTGACATTGATCAATGACTTTCTGGCCACCGGTGGAAGCATTTTCGAAACGGCAGAGTTTGCAAACTGTTCACTTGCTGCCGTGGTTAAACCTATAGCGTGCATGGCAAAATGGCACTATCCAAAATCGTCGCCAAGGCATCAGAGGTGACACGGATGAACGACATCTGCGTAGATGTGCACTGGTGTGTAGATGTGCAATTATTGAGCAACTGACAGGCCAGATCATCGATTGGGCTACCAATATACCGTCACTGCGCGATAGCGTTGGAAGTGTTACCGATGATAGTGCCACTAAAGCGGATTTAATAAATACAGTTTTCCGTAATTCCTTCACGAAAGAAGACGAAGTAAATATTCCAGAATTCGAAACCAGAACAGCTGTTAGTATGAGTGACGTAAAATCGGATATTTTAGGAGTTGCGAAACAACTCAAGCCACTTAAGAAAGGCAAGTCTTCCGGTACAGATGGTATACCAGTCAGGTTCCTTTCAGAGCATGCAGACACAATAGCGCCTTTCTTAGCAATCATATACAATTGCTCACTTGACAAAAGACCTGTTCCTAAAGACTGAAAAGTAGCACAGGTCACACCAATTTTCAAGAAAGGAAACAGGAGTAACCCATTGAATTAAAGGCCCATATCACTGACTTCAATTTGCAGTAGGATTTTGGAGATGTAGAAAATATCGTTCACGTGCAACTTTATTCCCATGAATTAATTATTGCTGTCGACAAGGGATCTCAGATAGATTCCACATTTCTAGATTTACAGAAGGCTTTTGATACCGTTCCTCACAAGCGAATACTAATCAAATTGCGTGCATATCAAGTATCGCCTCACTTGTGTGACTGGATTTGTGATATTCTCCCAGAAACGTGTAAGGTCATCAGTCCCTTAGAACTTAGAACTACTTAAACCTAACTAACCTAAGGACGTCACACACATCTATGCCCGAGGCACGATTCGAAACTGCGACTGTAGCGGTCGCGCGGTTCCAGACTGTAGCCCCTAGAACCGCCCGGCCACCCCGGCCGGCTCTCAGAGAGGTCACAATTCGTAGTGATAGACGGTAACTCATCGAGTAGAACAGAAGTGATATCTGCTGTTGCACAAGGTAGTGTCATAGGCCCTCGGGCGTTCGTGATTGACATAAATGATCTAGGTGAAGAAATGAGATGCCCCCTTCGAATGTTTGCAGATGACGCTGTAATGTACCGTCTAGAAATATCATCAGACGATCAATTACAAATACTAAACGATCTAGAGAGAATTTCTGTATGGTGCGGAAAGTAGCAATTGGCACTAAACAAAAAAAAAGTGCGAGGTCATCCACATGGGTAATAAAAGAAAACCGATAACTTTTGGGTAAACGATAAATCGCACAATTCTAACGGCTGTCAATTCGACTAAATACCTAGGAATTACAATTACGAGCAACTTAAATTGGAAAGACCACATAGATAATATTGTGGGGAAGGCGAAATAAAGACTGCGCTTTGCTGGCAGAACACGTAGAAGGTGCTACAAACCCACTAAAGAGACAGCATACATTACACTTGTCCGTCCTCAGCTGGAATATTGCTGCGCGTAGTGGGATCTTTACCAGGTAGAATTGACGGAGGAATCGAAAAAGTGCAAAGAAGGGCCGGCCACGATGGCCGTGCGGTTGTAGGCGCTGCAGTCTGGAACCGCGGGACTGCTACGGTCGCAGGTTCGAACCCTGCCTCGTTCAAGGGTGCGTGTGATGTCCTTAGGTTAGTTAGGTTTAAGTCGTTCTAAGTTCTAGGGGACTGATGACCTAAGATGTTAAATCCCATAGTGCTCTGAGCCATTTTGCAAAGAAGGGCAGCTACTTTCTTGTTATCACGCTATAGGGGTGAGAGGGTCACTGATATGATACGCGAGTTGGGGTGGCAGTTACTGAAAAAAAAGTGGTTATCTTCGCGACGAGATCTATTTACTTACTTATTTATTTAACCTGATCAGATTAGGGCCATGAGGCCCTCTCTTACATCGGACCAGTGTTCCACACATGCAGCATTTCACACATCAGAGTTACATCATGACCATAGTTTATATGAGAATATTTGCTTACTCTAGTGACAATATGAATAAAAAGTAGTGACTAAGACCGAATAAAGTAAACGCGCCAGTATTTTTAATAAAGGTGCTACACATACAGATTATGATAAAAGCAATAATGTTGTTGTTGTTATCTCCAGTCCTGAGACTGGTTTGATGCACCTCTCCATGGTACTCTATCCTGTGCAAGCTTCTTCATCTCCCAGTGCCCACTGCAACCTACATCCTTCTGAATCTGCTTAGTGTATTCATCTCTTGGTCTCCCTCTACGATATTTACCCTCCACGCTGCCCTCCAATGCTAAATTTGTGATCCCTTGATGCCTCAAAACATGTCCTACCAACCGATCCCTTCTTCTAGTCAAGTTGTGCCACAAACTTCTCTTCTCCCCAATCCTATTCAATACCTCCTCATTAGTTACGTGATCTATCCACCTTATCTTCAGCATTCTTCTGTAGCACCACATCTCGAAAGCTTCTATTCTCTTCTTGTCCAAACTAGTTATCGTCCATGTTTCACTTCCATACATGGCTACACTCCAAACAAATACTTTCAGAAACGACTTCCTGATATATAATTCTATATTCGATGTTAACAACTTTCTCTTCTTCAGAAACGCTTTCCTTGCCATTGCCAGTCTACATTTTATATCCTCTCTACTTCGACCATCATCAGTTATTTTACTTCTTAAATAGCAAAACTCCTGTACTACTTCAAGTGTCTCATTTCCTAATCTAATTCCCTCAGCATCGCCCGATTTAATTTGACTACATTCCATTATCCTCGTTTTGCTTTTGTTGATGATCATCTTATATCCTCCTTTCAAACACTGTCCATTCCGTTCAACTGCTCTTCCAAGTCCTTTGCCGTCTCTGAAAGAATTACAATGTCATCGGCGAACCTCAAAGTTTTTACTTCTTCTCCATCAATTTTAATACCTACTCCAAATTTTTCTTTTGTTTCCTTTACTGCTTGCTCAATATACAGATTGAATAACATCGGGGAGAGGCTACAACCCTGTCTCACTCCTTTCCCAACCACTGATTCCCCTTCATGCCCCTTAACTCTTATAACTGCCATCTGGTTTCTGAACAAATTGTAAATAGCCTTTCGCTCCCTGTATTTTACCCCTGCCACATTCAGAATTTGAAAGAGAGTATTCCAGTCAACATTGTCAATAGCTTTTTCTAAGTCTACAAATGCTAGAAACGTAGGTTTGTCTTATCTTAATCTTTCTTCTAAGATAAGTCGTATGGTCAGTATCGCCTCACGTGTTCCAACATTTCTAAGGAATCCAAACTGATCCTGCCCGAGGTCCGCATCTACCAGTTTTTCCATTCGTCTGTAAAGAATTCGCATTAGTATTTTGCAGGTGTGACAAATTAAACTGATAGTTTGATAATTTTCACATCTGTCAGCACCTGCTTTCTTTGGGATTGGAATTATTATATTCTTCTTGAAGTCTGAGGGTACTTCGCCTGTCTCATACATCTTGCTCACCAGCTGGTAGAGTTTTGTCATGGCTGGCTCTCCCAAGGCGGTCAGTAGTTCTAATGGAATGTTGTCTACTCCGGGGGCCTTGTTTCGACTTAGGTCTTTCAGTGCTCTGTCAAACTCTTCATGCAGTATCATATCTCCCATTTCGTCTTCATCTACATCCTCTTCCATTTCCATAATATAGTCCACAAGTACATCGCCCTTGTATAAACCTTCTATATACTCTTTCCACCTTTCTGCCTTCCCTTCTTTGCTTAGAACTGGGTTGCCATCTGAGCTCTTGATATTCATACACGCGGTTCTCTTCTCTCCAAAGGTCTCTTTAATTTCCCTGTAGGCAGTATCTATCTTACCCCTAGTGAGATAAGCTTCTACATCCTTACATTTGTCGTCTAGCCATCCCTGCTTAGTCATTTTGAACTTCCTGTCGATCTCATTTTTGAGACGTTTGTAATCCTTTTTGCCTGCTTCATTTACTGCATTTTTATATTTTCTCCTTTCATCAATTAAAATCAATATTTCTTCTGTAACCCAAGGATTTCTAGCAGCCCTCGTCTTTTTACCTACTTTATCCTCTGCTGCCTTCACGACTTCATCCCTCAGGGCTACCCATTCTTCTTCTACTGTATCTCTTTCCCCCATTCCTGTCAATTGTTAACTTATGCTCTCCTTAAACTCTGTACAACCTCTGGTTCATTCAGCTTATCCAGATCCCATGTCCTTAAATTCCCACCTTTTTGCAGTTTCTTCAGTTTCAACCTACAGGTCATAACCAATAGATTGTGGTCAGAATCCACATCTGCCCCTGGAAATGTCCTTCAATTTAAAACCTGATTCCTAAATCTCTGCCTTACCATTATCTAATCTATTTGATACCTTTAAGTATCTCCAGGATTCTTCCATGTATACAACCTTCTTTTATGATTCTTGAACCAAGTGTTAGCTATGATTAAGTTATGCTCTGTGCAAAATTCTACCAGACGGCTTCCTCTTTCATTTCTTAACCCCAATCCATAATCACCTTCTATATTTCCTTCTCTCCCTTTTCCTACTGACGAATTCCAGTCACCCATGACTATTAAATTTTCGTCTCCCTTCACTACCTGAATAATTTCTTTTATCTCATCATACATTTCATCAATTTCTTCATCATCTGCAGAGCTAGTTGGCATATAAACTTGTACTGCTGTAGTAGGCATGGGCTTTGTGTCTATCTTGGCCACAATAATGCGTTCACTATGCTGTTTGTAGTAGCTTACCCGCACTCCTGTTTTTTTATTCATTATTAAACCTACTCCTGCATTACCCCTATTTGATTTTGTATTTATAAGCCTGTATTCACCTGACCAGAAGTCTTGTTCCTCCTGCCACCGAACTTCACTAATTCCCACTATATCTAACTTTAACCTCTCCAGGGATCTGACATTCCACGCTCCGATCTGTAGAACTCCAGTTTTCTTTCTCCAGATAACGACGTCCTCCTGAGTAGTCCCCGCCCAGGGATCTGAATGGGGGACTATATTACCTCCGGAATATTTTACCCAAGATGACGCCATCATCATTTAATCATACAGTAAAGCTGCATGTCCTCGGGAAAAGTTACGGCTGTAGTTTCCCCTTGCTTTCAGCCGTTCGCAGTACCAGCACAGCAAGGCCATTTTGGTTAATGTTGCAAGGTCAGATCAGTCAATCATCCAGACTGTTGCCCCAGCAACTACTGGATAGGCTGCTGCCCCTCTTCAGGAACCACATGTTTGTCTGACCTCTCAACAGATACCCCTCCATTGTGATTGCACTACGGTACGGCCATCTGTATCGCTGAGGCACGCAAGCTTCCCCACCAATGGCAAGGTCCATTGTTCATGGGGGTGGGGGGGGGAAGCAATAATAATAACAGTAAAAAAATGTAATGATAAACATTACTAAGACCTAATAAATTAAATGCTGGCAGTATTTTTACAGCAGGTGCTATATATACAGATTATGATAAATGCAATAATAAGCAATAATAATAACAGTAAAAAAATCATATAATAATGACAAACATGAGAATGATTGGCAATAGTAATGAAGGTTTGTGCAGATATGTGTAAAGTAGATGTTTACTAGTTTAGCGTGTTTTGGGGAATGGAGATTTAAGGAGGGGGAAAGAGGGAAGTAATGAGGTGAAGTGCATTCATGTACAGAGGAAGGCATTACTGTTGCTTAAGTAGATACGTCATTAACTGTTTTTTGAAGCTGGACATGCTTTTAAGTTCTCTAACATAACGAGGGAGGTTATTCCAGAGTAGGGGTCGCGCTGCTGTAAAGGACTTGGAGAGGGTGACTGAGCGATGCAGTGGAACAGAGAGGATTTTATTATAATGGGGAAAGACAGTATTCCAGTCAACATTGTCAATAGCTTTTTCTTAGTCTACAAATGCTAGAAACGTAGGTTTATCTTATCTTAATCTTTCTTCTAAGATAAGTCGTATGGTCAGTATCGCCTCACGTGTTCCAACATTTCTAAGGAATCCAAACTGATCCTGCCCGAGGTCCGCATCTACCAGTTTTTCCATTCGTCTGTAAAGAATTCGCATTAGTATTTTGCAGGTGTGACAAATTAAACTGATAGTTTGATAATTTTCACATCTGTCAGCACCTGCTTTCTTTGGGATTGGAATTATTATATTCTTCTTGAAGTCTGAGGGTACTTCGCCTGTCTCATACATCTTGCTCACCAGCTGGTAGAGTTTTGTCATGGCTGGCTCTCCCAAGGCGGTCAGTAGTTCTAATGGAATGTTGTCTACTCCGGGGGCCTTGTTTCGACTTAGGTCTTTCAGTGCTCTGTCAAACTCTTCATGCAGTATCATATCTCCCATTTCGTCTTCATCTACATCCTCTTCCATTTCCATAATATAGTCCACAAGTACATCGCCCTTGTATAAACCTTCTATATACTCTTTCCACCTTTCTGCCTTCCCTTCTTTGCTTAGAACTGGGTTGCCATCTGAGCTCTTGATATTCATACACGCGGTTCTCTTCTCTCCAAAGGTCTCTTTAATTTCCCTGTAGGCAGTATCTATCTTACCCCTAGTGAGATAAGCTTCTACATCCTTACATTTGTCGTCTAACCATCCCTGCTTAGTCATTTTGAACTTCCTGTCGATCTCATTTTTGAGACGTTTGTAATCCTTTTTGCCTGCTTCATTTACTGCATTTTTATATTTTCTCCTTTCATCAATTAAAATCAATATTTCTTCTGTAACCCAAGGATTTCTAGCAGCCCTCGTCTTTTTACCTACTTTATCCTCTGCTGCCTTCACGACTTCATCCCTCAGGGCTACCCATTCTTCTTCTACTGTATCTCTTTCCCCCATTCCTGTCAATTGTTAACTTATGCTCTCCTTAAACTCTGTACAACCTCTGGTTCATTCAGCTTATCCAGATCCCATGTCCTTAAATTCCCACCTTTTTGCAGTTTCTTCAGTTTCAACCTACAGGTCATAACCAATAGATTGTGGTCAGAATCCACATCTGCCCCTGGAAATGTCCTTCAATTTAAAACCTGATTCCTAAATCTCTGCCTTACCATTATCTAATCTATTTGATACCTTTAAGTATCTCCAGGATTCTTCCATGTATACAACCTTCTTTTATGATTCTTGAACCAAGTGTTAGCTATGATTAAGTTATGCTCTGTGCAAAATTCTACCAGACGGCTTCCTCTTTCATTTCTTAACCCCAATCCATAATCACCTTCTATATTTCCTTCTCTCCCTTTTCCTACTGACGAATTCCAGTCACCCATGACTATTAAATTTTCGTCTCCCTTCACTACCTGAATAATTTCTTTTATCTCATCATACATTTCATCAATTTCTTCATCATCTGCAGAGCTAGTTGGCATATAAACTTGTACTGCTGTAGTAGGCATGGGCTTTGTGTCTATCTTGGCCACAATAATGCGTTCACTATGCTGTTTGTAGTAGCTTACCCGCACTCCTGTTTTTTTATTCATTATTAAACCTACTCCTGCATTACCCCTATTTGATTTTGTATTTATAAGCCTGTATTCACCTGACCAGAAGTCTTGTTCCTCCTGCCACCGAACTTCACTAATTCCCACTATATCTAACTTTAACCTCTCCAGGGATCTGACATTCCACGCTCCGATCTGTAGAACTCCAGTTTTCTTTCTCCAGATAACGACGTCCTCCTGAGTAGTCCCCGCCCAGGGATCTGAATGGGGGACTATATTACCTCCGGAATATTTTACCCAAGATGACGCCATCATCATTTAATCATACAGTAAAGCTGCATGTCCTCGGGAAAAGTTACGGCTGTAGTTTCCCCTTGCTTTCAGCCGTTCGCAGTACCAGCACAGCAAGGCCATTTTGGTTAATGTTGCAAGGTCAGATCAGTCAATCATCCAGACTGTTGCCCCAGCAACTACTGGATAGGCTGCTGCCCCTCTTCAGGAACCACATGTTTGTCTGACCTCTCAACAGATACCCCTCCATTGTGATTGCACCTACGGTACGGCCATCTGTATCGCTGAGGCACGCAAGCCTCCCCACCAATGGCAAGGTCCATTGTTCATGGGGGTGGGGGGGGGGGGAAGCAATAATAATAACAGTAAAAAAATGTAATGATAAACATTACTAAGACCTAATAAATTAAATGCTGGCAGTATTTTTACAGCAGGTGCTATATATACAGATTATGATAAATGCAATAATAAGCAATAATAATAACAGTAAAAAAATCATATAATAATGACAAACATGAGAATGATTGGCAATAGTAATGAAGGTTTGTGCAGATGTGTGTAAAGTAGATGTTTACTAGTTTAGCGTGTTTTGGGGAATGGAGATTTAAGGAGGGGGAAAGAGGGAAGTAATGAGGTGAAGTGCATTCATGTACAGAGGAAGGCATTACTGTTGCTTAAGTAGATACGTCATTAACTGTTTTTTGAAGCTGGACATGCTTTTAAGTTCTCTAACATAACGAGGGAGGTTATTCCAGAGTAGGGGTCGCGCTACTGTAAAGGACTTGGAGAGGGTGACTGAGCGATGCAGTGGAACAGAGAGGATTTTATTATAATGGGGAAAGACAGTATTCTGTCATGTTGTTCCGACATGAGCGTTAGGGACGAGGAGAGATATGAGGGACAGTTTACATTTATAAGGCAGTGGATGAGACAGAGTGCATGGAAATCTCTGCGTTTGTCTGCACGCAGCCAGGACAATTTTGCACATGCTGGTGAAATGTGATCAAAAAGTCGAACGTCACAAATATATCGGACACAGGCATTCATGACCAGTTCTAGACGTCGAGAATGTTCCTGAGAGAGGCCTTGTAGGATAATATCGCTGTAGTAAATGATTGGGAGTATAAGCGTTTGTACTAATTTCTTTTTCTGATCGAAAGGGAAGAGTTTTTTATATTTTTGTAGGACATGAAGGGATGCTGATGCTTTTTTGCACACTGCAGTTACGTGCTCTGCCCAATTTAGATTTTCATCTATTATTACTCCCAAACCCTTTGCTGAGGGAGAGAAGTTAATATTTGTTCCATTTAGGATAAGAGGTAGTACGGATTCCCGATGTTTTGGGCTAATGAGCTTAGAGTGACCAACAAGTACCACTTGGGTTTTAGATGGGTTTAGTTTTAGACCTATGTCCTGTGCCCATTTTGACAGTGCATCGAGGTCAGTATTGAAATTTTCAATAGCTTTCTTGAGATTGCTTGGTTTCGCACTTAGATACAACTGAAGGTCATCAGCATAGATATGGTATTTGCAATAGGTCAGAACCGATGACACATCGTTGACATACAGAGAGAAGAGTATAGGACCTAATACTGAGCCTTGGGGAACGCCTGACACTACCTGCCGCCATTGTGATTTTATATTCCCAGATAGGACGCGTTGCTGACGAGACGTCATGTATGAGCGAAACCATTGCACTGCACTTCGTGAGAAATTTAGACCGCTAAGTTTGGCCAGTAAGATGTCGAAGTCGACAGTATCAAATGCTTTGCTGAAATCTAAGAAGCAAATGATAGTCGCTTCTTGTCTGTCCATGGCAAGTTTCAGGTCATCTGTCACCTTTATCAGAGCAGATGTTGTGCTTCGATGTTTACGGAAACCTGATTGATATTCGTGAGGTAGATGGTGAGCTGGTCATGAACTATATATTCTAAGGCCTTTGATAGTGTAGGAAGAAGGCAGATGGGGCGGTAGTCAGAGTTTGCTGTGGCTATGTCCTTTTTAGGCAGTGGCTTAATTTGTCCCAGTTTCCAGGCATCAGGGAAAACACTTGTGATTAATGAATCGTTGAAAATGTCTGTTATAGAGGGCAGTAGTTGGTCAATAATAAGTTTTACCATCTGGATAGTGATACCATCATGTCCAGTAGATGCTGATCTAATCCGCATTATGGCTTTCTTGACAGTACTGCAAGTGACGTGCTGTAGATAGAATTTTTCTTTGCTACAGTCGTTCAACCCCATGAAGTAATCAATGATTCTCTGTTTTTTTGCGGTACAATTTTTGTTGTAGGTAACGTGAAGAAACGGCTTAGTTCTTCACGTGGGACCATGTGATTTTCTGCAACTTTTATTTTGCCTAAACCGAGACTACGAAGATTTTTCCACAGGATAGCTGGTCTACATCTATTGTCAGCTAATGTACGGGCATGTCTGAGCTTAGCGTTTCTCGCCGCTTGACTGACTTTGTTTCGTTTCTGCTTGTATACAGCATGATTTTCAGGTGTAGGGCGTATCTTGTATGTTCGATGTGCAGCATCTCTGAGATTCATGAGCTGTTTTAGTTCGTCAGCCAGGGTGCAGGTTGCCTTTTTACTTTTCTAGTCTTTATTGGAGCATATTTGTCATACAGTTGAGTAATTTTTTTTTTGTGCAATCCTGGAGTTTGTCGTTTATGTCCATGAGGGGAGTAGAGGTCATCCCCCAAACTATTTCTTGTGCCTCAGTTTCGAGTTCAGGCAAATTTATGCGTTTGCGGTCTCGGTATGTAGACAGTTTTTGTTTCTTTCTAGGACATTCTAGTGAATACGTCGTGGAAATGATGTCATGGGCAGACATGCCAGGCGCAGACATTTGAGAGGTGCGGATTATTCTGTTCGGAGATTTTGTTGGGAATATATCAATGAAATTGTGACTGGTAGTCGTGTGATGAGTAGGTTCCAGCTCAAGTAGCGTCATATTTGAGGAAGAAAGCATCCTCTTAAATTTCCCTGTGGAAGGACTATTGCACAGAAAATTAATGTTAGTGTCACCTGCTATAATTACATGTTCATATAACGATTCGAGACTAGAGAGGGCAGTTTCGAAGCAGGCGAACCCACCTACTTTAGGAGGTTTGTAAAGGACACATATTAAGCACTTTCTGTTAAGTGGTTTGATCTCTATGAACATATATTCCACTTCTTTATCTACATTGTTGTCGGATGTGAGTAGTACTGTAGGCGACAAATTAGAGCGTATGTAAGCCCCTACTCCGCCCCCTCGTCTGTTGCATCTGTCGTGCCTGAGAAAGATATAGCCATCTAGGTTTACGGAAGTTGTAGGAATACTTGGTTTGAGCCAAGTCTCTGACAAAAGTATTACGTGTACATCAGCAGTTTGAAATATGTATTTGAACTCGTCGAAGTGAGCTGGCAGAGACTGGACGTTTGCATGTGCTATATGCAACTTGTTGTTCTGGAAGCAGCCGTGGGCTGGCAGGGGAAGGAATTTCGCTAAACACACTGGGAGTAATCTGCACGTTACGACAGAGTGCGATATTAATTTCACTTATGAGGATTACAACTAAAGTATGATGGTGGGTTGCTAATTAAGCATGGAAGTGAGACTACCTTATGTAATAATTAATAAAATTACAGGAGAAAAAAATTAAAGATGAAAATAGTTATGTGGAGAAACACGAAATTTCAATCACGAACTTTCTCTTTCGAATGCGAAAATATTTTGTTGATACCCACCTACGTAGTGAGAAATGATCATGATAATAATACAAAAGAAATCAGAGCTCGAACAGAAAGATTTATGTGTTCCTATCCCCACGCGCTATTGGAATGGGTGAGAAGTAGTATGAAAGTGATTTGTAGAACTCTGTGCCAGGCACTGTGCCAGGCACTTAAGTGTGATTTGCAGAATAACCAAGTAGCTGTAGATGTAGAACATAGTCTCCTCAAGGTGACCGCTCAGCGAACCTTCCTGCGTATCGGCCTCCGCAGCAGGTGCGTAGTTCATGCAGCCAAGATGGCTGCTGTTCATGGGCGACAAAGATTGGCGCTTCCACGCCAACACCGCAACTGGACGTCCACTGAAGGGCGACAGATGCTCTTTTCAGTTAACTGACGTTTTATGTCCCATCTGACAGATGACCGTTGGCGTGTGCGGCCCTGCAGCAAGCCTCAGAAGACTCAAGGCCGAAGAAGGCAGCGCTGTGGTTTGGGAAATGTTTACTGGGGGATCCCTAGGTGATCAAGTCATTGGATCAACACATGTGTGCATTTGTCCCTTGGGCCATGTCCACCCGTGTATGCAGTTTATGTTTCATTGGCACGGTGGCTTCTACCAGCAGCACAATGCAGTGTGTGACACAGCTCGCGCGTGTTTTGAAGAGCGCCAGGACGAGATAACCGTACTCCCCTGACCATCAAACTCCCGGGATTTACAACAAATCGAGAATCTATGGGACCACCACGATAAGGCCCGTCGCGTCATGGACCCTCAACAAAGAAAGCAAATCCAGAACGTCAACGACTCTCTTCTCCACGTCCTGCAGTGCGCCGCCCTGGAAAATATGGTTATTTAGTTTTCAACAGGTGGTTGCGTTAATGTAACTGGACAGTGCCTTTTTTGGTAGTCAGCGAGAAGAACATAAATTGGTGCAGTGATGTTTGGACTATGCACGCAAGCGTCTCTGGGCTCTAACTCTATCGACAATCAAAGATATGGAACTCGCTGAAAAAATGGCTTAAAATAAAATGATACGCTTCACCAGTAGACCTGTAGTTGTTTTCAGACTGCACAATTGAACATGATTCTCTTATTTTCTTACGTTTTGGTGCTAGACTGGTGTCATTATACGTCGCTCTGCACTCATAACAAATTTTTCTGACTCGACGCGTCACCAATGCTGCTATTGCTGATGTTGTATTTAATGACAAGTTTGCACTTTTTAAGTGGGTTGTTGATCCATTTTGGTGTTCGAGATTTCGACGTCCAACCCAGCCGCCTTCTTTAGGTGCTGTCAACCACATCATCTTACATGGCTAATGCAAATTCCTAAGAGATAAGTGCAGCGTGAAGAGATGGAGTGTAGGAATAAGTCTGGTAAAGAATGCTATTGTTTTCGAAACTAGACAACATTGTTATCAAGCAGGTTCGAATGAATCAGCTAGGATCCTTATACCAGGTGATCGAAAAGTCAGTATAAATTTGAAAACAGAATAAATCACGGAATAATGTAGATAGAGATGTACAAATTCACACAAATGCTTGGAATGACATGGGGTTTTATTAGAACCGAAAAATACAAACGTTCAAAAAATATCCTACAGATGGCGCTTCATCTGATCATCATAGCAATAAATAGCGTAACAAAGTAAGACAAAGCAAATATGATTTTCTTTATAGGAAATGCTCAATATGTCCACCATCATTCCTCAACAATAGCTTTACTCGAGGAATAATATTGTGAACAGCTCTGTAAAGCATGTCGGGAGTTATGGTGAGCTATTGGCGTCGGATGTTGTCTTTCAGCATCCCTAGAGATGTCGGTCGATCACGAAAACTTGCGACTTCAGGTAACCTCAAAGCCAATAATCGCACGGACTGAGGTCTGGGGACCTGGGAGGCCAAGGATGACGAAAGTGGCGGCTGAGCACACCATCGTCACCAAATGACGCGCGCAAGAGATCTTTCATGCGTCTAGCAATATGGGGTGTTTTTTTTTCCAATAAAACCCAATGTCATTCCAAGCGTGTTTGTCAATTTTTACCCCTCTATCTACATTATTCCGTTGTTTATTAAGTTTTCAAATTTATACTGACTTTTTGATCACCCGGTACTTGCATGGACTCATACATACCAGAGTACAAACTAAAGGTAAAATCGTACCAAATTCATTTACGTCTAATTCTGTCATAACAGACTAGTATGGACAGTTCATCAAAGGAAACCAGCAGGTTTTTGGCAATATTGTTCTCCATGTAAAGCTGGCACATGCATGTCAGGACTTTGGATTGTATCTGAAGGCGCAGGTTTACGGGTTTCCATTGGATCCACACTTTCAAAGTGGCTATTCATCAACATCTGCGTACATACCACCATTGAGTTCATGGCAGATTGTGCTTGGCGTTGTACCACGTATCACCGTATCCCTCTGCTGCTATCGCGCATGGACTGCTAGATGAGTGATTGCGCAAATGCTTAAAAAAAATTCAAATGGCTCTGAACATTATGGGACTAAACTTCTGAGGTCATCAGTCCCCTAGAACTTAGATCTACTTAAACCTAACTATCCTAGGGACACCAAACACATCCATGTCCGAGGCAGGATTCGCACCTGCGACCGTAGCGGTTTCGCGGCTCCAGACTGTAGCGCCTAGAACTTCACGGTCACTCCTGCCGGCTCGTAAATGCTTCCCCTAACCTTTTCTTCACTGTTCCTCAGGGAGCTGAACGTAGATGAATGTGTACCAATAGAAGTCCACATTCTTTATTTAATTTCGGTTCGAAAAATTTTGCAAGCAAGCTTTCACGGGGTTAGTTGTGTCTACCTTCATGTGTCTGCTCTTCCACTTTTTTACCATTTCCGCGTCTCTCGCTGGCCCATGAATCAGAAAAATATGTAACCGATGGTTCAGCACTCTTATTTATATGTCCATTACATCTCTTAGTTGTGTGTGGTACGGGTCGCACACAGTTCAGCAATATTCTGGGATAGTATGTGTAAATGTTACGTGAACAAGTTTTAAGAAGGAATGCAATCAGTTTCAGAATCCATCATTTGCTGGAGAACATCTACATTTCGATTTATACGTAGTTGTCATCGGTGTGATTACCAAAGAGCGACATACATATCAACGTGCCAGAGCACAAACAGGGATAAGTGACACGAGCCTTTACGTGACTGACACGCAACTCTGTCACGTAAAGGTTTGTGTCATTTATCCCTGTTTATGCTCTGGCACGTTGGTATGTATATCACTCGTTGGTAATTATAACGATATGGTAGTCGAAATTTAGATGTGCTACAACAAATGATGGATTTTGGGGCTGATTGTTGTCCTCCTTTAAATTTTAATACTCAACGCTTGCTGCGCACTAAACGTTTCCATTTTTTAATTTTTTAAACAGTCTCCTTTGCGGATTAACTGCATTTTCCTAGTATCCTGAAATGAACCGAAGCCTGCCACCTACTTTACATACAACCGAGCCTGAGTCCTCTTGTAATCTCGTATCGCCCCAGGTTCCTACTAGGAGATTTTTGTAGGAGTTGACTGATCCGTTTGTGACTCAGTGATATTGCTGTTGTGATGGAGAGAATGAATAGGACAGTTAAAGATATAGTAAAAGAAAAAGACAAAAATAAGATTTTTGCAGATGATATGGTAATATGCGGTGATAAAGAGATAGATGTACAGTCACAGCTTGATGTGTGGAAGGAAATAATGAAAAGGTATGGATTAAAAATATATAAAGATAAGAGTGAAGTAATGATATTTGAAAGAGAGAAATGAATCAACGGAAATATTACCTTGAATGGAGAACCCCTCAAAGTGGTAGAAAGTTTCATTTATTTAGGGAGTGAAATATCTGGGGATGGAAGAATAACTAACGAAATTAATAGGAGGTTACAGAAGGGAGGTAATTTCTACCCAACAATAAAACACCTGATTTGGAATAATGTAGTTTCAGAAAGAGCAAAACTCCTTACATATAAGAATTATTACAACCCTATTGTCACCTATGGTGGAGAAACATGGACAATGACAGAAAGGGACTGGAGCAGACTGCAAGCACGGGGAAATGAAATTTCTCAGATCAGTTAAGGGAAAAACAAGAATGGACAGAGTAAGGAATGTAGACATTAGAAAGGACCTCAAAGAGGAAAGTATGAGATAAGAAATTGAAAGAAAGAGATTAAGATGGTATGGGCATGTAAAGAGGATGCATGGACAGACACTCCCCAAAATTATGGAAGAACTAAAGATGGATGGGAAAAGACCTCGAGGGCGCCCAAGAACAAAGTGGAAAATGGGAGTGAGAATATCTGTAGAAAGGAGAGGTGTGACCTGGCAGCAAGAGGAGGAAGAAAAGTGATGAGAGGATCGAGCCAAATGGAGAGGACTCGTCAGCACCCATACCCGGCAGTAGCTAGAGCGCTATTCGGATACCGATAGATAGAATAAACGTCGTTGTGATGCTGAGTAAAACAGGTTTCTGAAGTCACGACAAGCTGGATCCACCTGATGGCACTGATACGTGACGTTCACGATGTCATGTAAGTAAAGCGCAGACTGGGTTTCGACAGGTTGATGTTTACCGAATCGATGCTGCCTGGTATGGATGAGACCGTTCCATTTGAGATACATCATTACATATGAGCTCAGGAAACGTTCCACAACATAAATAATTCAAACTGTGGTTCAAATAGGAGATAACTAAGATGCAAATTCTGTATTGATTATGTCAGGGATTTTACCGGATCCCTGAGCGATTTTGGTTGCTTCTTTGTGCTATTGAGCCTAATACCTGCACAACTCAGCTTTAAAGTGGCCTGGGAAGTAAACTTGGGCAGTGCTCTATCTTCCTTTATAAATGAATTGAAAACGAAGTTCACCATTACGCTACTGTTTTGCTAACATCAGTTTCACTTTCTGTGGCCACCACTGTGTGTCTACAGACTAGGATGTCAGTAACAACCTTTAAATAAGACCATAATTTCTTTTACTTTTGACCGAGATCTTCCGATCAGATTTTGCTACGGTAGAAGGCTTCAAGCATTTCCCTCTCGACAGCCAGACGCGTTTCGTTCAACTTATAGCAGTCTGCCCCCTTTCAGTTACTTTTATACAGTGTGCCCGAGAAGGAGTGGTCAGTATTAAGGGGTGTAATCGGAATGAACATTTGTAGCAAAAGAGTATATGAAACGAGGGCTCTAAAATGCTGAGACCATTTATTCTTCTTTGGTATCATGAAACAACTCCTGTCTACTGCAAGTTCTTGGATTTTCATGTTTTGAGGGGTGGTATTAATATTAGAGACAAAAACTAGAAAAAATCCAGCAAATATGGACTGTAAAGTTCATACCTGAAGAACTATGAGGACTTGATTACCTTCGCTACTGTGAATCGCAGCTCTTCTATTGGACAAGGGTTCACAGGCCTTCGGGTATGCATTTTACGACCCATATTCACTAGACAATATTTTCTTGTTTCTTTCCATAATATCTCCTCCAAAAATGTGGAAAACAGATAGCTTAAAGTGGAAATGATTTGTTTCACAGTATCGAATAAGACGAAGTGCTGATTGTTCTTCAGGAATGCGTTTTAGAACCCACCTATACTGGCCTTTCTTGTTCCGTTATTATCGTTCCTCTCTTATACTTGAATATTGACCATTACGCCTGGGCCACCCTCTATAATGTTTTCTACCGTTAGGGTAGAAACACAGAAATGTCATATAAGACCACTTAATCTTCAGAATTTCACCGTTCTTTGCTGATACATACTCTTAATTATCTGTATCGTCAGAGGAACCAATCGGGTAAACTATCGGCACTCTCGTACACATGCGAGCTTCTTTTCATAAAAGAGTAGAGTATTAATTGGCCACCTAAACAACAGTGTTCTTGTTAAGGCTCAGATGAAAAATCCGTACGTGTAGCGAATACTTGATTTTTGGGAGGTTTCTTTTTCTTTTTCAATAATCGGACGTCGTTGTGAAGTGGACTTGTAACTGAACAGAAAACCCCTATAAATGTATATATATATATATATAAAGTATAGCAGTGTAATATCAAACAATAATGAGTTACTGAGCGGGGGAAGGAGCCAAATGACCGTCATGAAGAAAGAAATACATGGACCAGAATTTACATCTTCCTCAATACTGACAACACTTCCATTTCATAGGATCATGGATAATGTTCTATGGTGGAAGTAAGGATGTTAGTTAGTTCAAAAATGGTTCAAATGGCTCTGAGCTCTATGGGACTTAACATCTTAGGTCATCAGTCGCCTAGAACTTAGAACTACTTAAACCTAACTAACCTAAGGTCATCACACACATCCATACCCGAGGCAGGATTCGAACGAGTGACCGTAGTGGTCGCGCGGTACCAGACTGAAGCTCCTAGAACCGCTCGGCCACAACGTCCGGCTGTTAGTTTGTTGTTTTTATGCCTGGTTGATACCGAGGCTAATAATTGGACACGGACCTTTGCGCGGAGCTTTTCTTATTGCCGGGTAGTAGATGGTGTGACCGTTTCAAGGAAACAACCCAGCATTCGCCAAGAGTGAATTTGGAAACCACGGGAATCCAAAATCTAGATGACTGGCTGTACACTTGGATCTGGATTTCCCGAATGTTCAGATGTGGCACTTACTAGTAATTATGAGTATGAAGTTAAATTAAGCGTGTAATAATGGTATTACATCGCTAAGGTTGCCAGTGGGCTGACGATGCGCGGCGTTTACCGAGTTTTTACGACACGTAGGCATATTAATTTCAAACACAGCTTGTAAAAGGTTTCTTGGAGCTTCTGCCCTTCCCTGCCTTTCCCTTTTCCTGAAGAATAAAATCATAAATCATTGTACCGTTAGTGTTGTGTTTGAGGTCCCTGCCAACTTCAGCAATCAGCTAATAATTAATTACATTTCATCCTCATTACTGCAAATAAGCAGAACATTTGAACATGGACGTACCTATAATGCGCTTTCACGAAACACAGCCTCTTCGACCCCTTCCACGCTACATCAGAAAACGCTAGTTTTACATCTTTCCATTAACACTTGTTTTGTCACCATAAACGTAAACTGAGAACTGGCCAATTTGACGAAAGTAATGTTTCCGAAAAGACTCAGAAAGTGTCAAAAACCTAGTTGGTTACCTTATATCGTTATTTATCAGTTTTATGGAAATCGCTTTGTTAATGATGGTCAAATTTTAACTATCCTTTCAGTTGTTTTGTCTAGTACTCACTTTCGTTTCACTCATTTCTTTTCACTGCATTTCACACTTATTTCATTTATTTACCTAAATATTCATTCTCTGAATTTAGTTGCTCTGCTGTTGAAAACGTGTGCTTCGTGTTGGGACTTTTATTGACCACTGCTAAATATGGTTGAGGAGGAGGCATCAGTCGCCAACTGACCATTGTGGAAGTCATCCCGACGTCTGAGTCGTTTCTCTGTGGTGAAAGTGTTATGAATGAGGTAGATCTGTCACAATGAAGAAGAAATGCATAAACCGTGTGAGGGAATGGATGATAAACGTCTTTGTTTGGTGAACTGTAAAGCTGCTGATGATCAAAAAATGCAGAAAATTTTATTAGAAAGACCTATGTGTTAGAACAGGTACAGAAGAAAATGAGTCCCACTTTTATCGTTCGTCAGTTCTGAAATTGTAAGTTAAAACAGGCTGTTTATTTGGTGGGGAAGACACATCACAGGATTAATAAAGATGAGATTAAGAAGCCGATATTTTTAAAGAAATAATTTTCTTAACGTTATAATGAAATTTTTAAAAATCGATAACGAAGATACCATGGTCACTTAGAGATAAGGTTTTTCAATTCTAATGCTGCACTTGACACTAATACTGAATGACCAAAAGATGACGATATATCCTTTTGGATGAAATTAATTTCAGAGAATTTTGAATTAAATCAAGAAGAATGATAGTTCGCACTGTAAGACAGCGCGGAGAATTATGATTGACACTTCCCAAAGATCCAGACTATACAGAAAACGGCTGCTCTATAAGTTTTACGAAGGTCTGTTACTGGTTGGAAAAGTAGAGCAACACAAGTTAATCATGATATGCTTCTCAAACATAGACTATTCCATCTTCTCTGACATGTGACATGAGAATAACAATAAAGCTGATTGGATGTGGTACAAGGCCAGAAGTATAGGTCAGCAAGGGGAACTCATTTGCTGCTGCAATCCAGAGGACACTGTGTCATAAGCTTCTGAAGTAAAGTTCTTGGTTGAAGTTGAAAGTGACATCCGGTGTCATTGAAATGACTTCGTGGAAATAAGGAGACCGTTCAGAGCTAGTGACGACATCAACTGCCTTTCACATTCTGTTATTTTAGCTGCAAGACTAAGAACCTCCGTTTCTAATACAAAACTAGGTCCTGAGGAAATGCCATATAAATAATACGGATGAAAAGAACATTCAAAAGTACAACCAGCTCCTGCATTAACCATATAATTATATCACACATTTTAATCTTTCCAGCATGCAAAATGAAGTAGATATCTTTGAAGACATTTCTTTGATACCGTTTGTGTTCAACAATGTGGACGTCCATACTGAGGAAATTAATTGTAAACATAACCAGTACCGATGTAAACAAACTTTTTACCCCTTTTTTAGTGTAATTCCGTTTATTTCAATGTTGCCAAAGCCACTGTTTTGACTTTTGTGATTTCTATTTCTTTGAGAAATGGTGATATTTTTCGTCACTTTCATATGATTTTTGAAATACATTTCGATGCTCTACCATAATTTAGCGTCAAATTGGTCTGTTCCCAGAGATTACATGAATCATGTAAATGTAGAAAAATAAACGTTAAAAAAGAAAAAAGCAGATAGGGATGATCTTATTGCACACATGAGCCAATCCTCTCGCCTACTTAGCACTGCTTGAAATGAACATTTCAAAATTACCACGACAGTGGAAACAATTTCCGCAGTTTCCAGGAACGGCTAGGCGACAATAATTGTAAGTAACTGCCGTGTCAACAAATGTCTTCTCACTTCACCTGGCCTCAACAATCGACAATTAGGGCAGCGTAACGTAGGAAGAGCGCTAAGCGGACTTTCCAGGTTTATGATGATGTTTGGTTTGTGGGGCGCTAAACTGCGCGGGTATCAGCGCCCGTACAAATTCCCAACCTTTGCTCAGTCCAATCTCGCCACTTTTATGAATGATGATGAAATGACGAGGACAACACAAATACCCAGTCATATCGAGGCAGGTGAAAATCCCTGAGCCGTCCGAAGTGGCCGAACGGTTCTAGGCTCTTCAGTCTGCAGCCGCTCGACAGCTACGGTCGCAAGTTCGAATCCTGCCTCGGGCATGGACGTGTGTGAAGTCTTTAGGTTAGTTAGTTTTAAGTAGTTCTAAGTTCTAGAGGACTGATGACCTCAGTAGTTACGTCCCATAGTGCTCAGAGCCATTTGAAAATCGCTGACCCCGCCGTGGACTTTCCAGAACTCCAGGCAAGCCTTGTTCCCTAGAATTTCAGTCCACAAATTGGTGCCAATATGGTCGTCAACACTGGTTCATCGTTGCCGTATTTACCTCGCGCTCCACGTCATGTTGGCAATAGCCGGGGTTTGATTACCACGCCATCGACTTTATTTCTTCCCCGCTTTGTGAACCCCCTAAACCCCGTCCTCAGTCTGCCTAAGTCCATAGACAAAGCCATAACTTTTAAAATAAATCACACTCAATAGTCCTCCGCGTAATGTTTATCATAATTGGTTGTTATCTATAAATAATTTTATACGTTCATTGCTTATCTTTTTGTAGATCAATTATAATATATATCGACAGTTAACAAAACCGTCCATCCGGTGCAGAACTCCGAAAGCAGAATGAATCATGTGGTACAATAAATTGTAACATTCCCGTGTCACTTCCTGTAACTATAATCTGTGATGTGGTGCAACTGCGAGAAATGCCTCTCTGTACATATTCAGAAATGTATTCGAAGCATTGTAAAACTTTTTAGCCGGTATGCAGGAAAAATGTTAAATGCTCAAGAAAAAGGAATAAATATAAATACCAATATCATGGATAAAACCAATATCCCACTCATAAATATACTATGCAGTTGTCGTGAGTTACAGATGGTCAGCAGTGTAGCAACAGCAACAAAGCCCCAGCATCAGTAATCGAATATAGACAAGGAACACTGCTTTGCCCATGTAAACGATCTTGGGCTCTACGCTATATGCTGCTTTAAATAAACTCTCCAGATTACAGTCTTACAAAACACCCCTTCCAAACAAAACGAAAAGTCTAGTTTCTTAAAGCATATTATTAATCATAACTGAGAATAAAGTAATACAGAAAACACTAAAGATGCAATTGCCTATAACTTCTCAAAAATATTAAAGCCAAACTTGGAGCAAGAATTTCCAATACTAACTGAGAATAAGAGCATGTGGGTAACACCGTTATAGGAACGCCCACTCAAATAACGAAATATCTCAGTTCGATAAGCAAAACCAACAACTTAGCAAGAGACTGTAAATTAATATTAGAGATCAAAAATATTTACAAGAAGGTGTTACTTGCTGAAAAATCTTAGCACATGATGAAACAGCACTTATGCTGAAAATAAAAGTGAGTGGCATGTGAAATTGTAAAACAAGAAGCCAGTAAAAGGAAAAGAGTCACAGTCACTTACAGATAACAGAGGACTAGAACGATAAACGTTACAGACGAACTAAAATAAAAAAAAATGTGACATATACAACAATGTACCTAGCCACCACTGACTACGAAGTCAGAAAAATAGTAAAGAATTCATAAACATAGAAATCAACATGCACGGACAAAATGCCAACCTGTATACTTGATAAATAAATGGGTAGTATACAAGTCCCATTAACCGATATAGTAAATGACACTTTCAGCTCAGGTCACAGTCAAGTGATGTGCCTCTACTAAACAAAGGTGACCCAAGTGGTATACGAAAAGACAGGCTCATTTCTCTGCTGTCATCATTCTCAGAAATAATATACACTCCTGGAAATGGAAAAAAGAACACATTGACACCGGTGTGTCAGACCCACCATACTTGCTCCGGACACTGCGAGAGGGCTGTACAAGCAATGATCACACGCACGGCACAGCGGACACACCAGGAACCGCGGTGTTGGCCGTCGAATGGCGCTAGCTGCGCAGCATTTGTGCACCGCCGCCGTCAGTGTCAGCCAGTTTGCCGTGACATACGGAGCTCCATCGCAGTCTTTAACACTGGTAGCATGCCGCGACAACGTGGACGTGAACAGTATGTGCAGCTGACGGACTTTGAGCGAGGGCGTATAGTGGGCATGCGGGAGGCCGGGTGAACGTACCGCCGAATTGCTCAACACGTGGAGCGTGAGGTCTCCACCGTACATCGATGTTGTCGCCAGTGGTCGGCGGAAGGTGCACGTGCCTGTCGACCTGGGACCGGAGCGCAGCGACGCACGGATGCACGCCAAGACCGTAGGATCCTACGCAGTGCCGTAGGCGACTGCACCACCACTTCCCAGCAAATTAGGGACACTGTTTCTCCTGGGGTATCGGCGAGGACCATTCGCAACCGTCTCTATGAAGCTGGGCTACGGTCCCGCACACCGTTAGGCCGTCTTCCGCTCACGCCCCAACATCGTGCAGCCCGCCTCCATAGGTGTCGCGACAGGCGTGAATGGAGGGACGAATGGAGACGTGTCGTCTTCAGCGATGAGGGTCGCTTCTGCCTTGGTGCCAATGATGGTCGTATGCGTGTTTGGCGCCGTGCAGATGAGCGCCACAATCAGGACTGCATACGACCGAGGCACACAGGGCCAACACCCGGCATCATGGTGTGGGGAGCGATCTCCTACACTGGCCGTACACCTCTGGTGATCGTCGAGGGGACACTGAATAGTGCTCGGTATATCCAAACCGTCATCGAACCCATCGTTCTACCATTCCTAGACCGGCAAGGGAACTTGCTGTTCCAACAGGACAATGCACGTTCGCATGTATCCCGTGCCACCCAAAGTGCTCTAGAAGGTGTAAGTCAACTACCCTGGCCAGCAAGATCTCCGGATCTGTCCCCCATTGAGCATGTTTGGGACTGGATGAAGCGTCGTCTCACGCGGTCTGCACGTCCAGCACGAACGCTGGTCCAACTGAGGCGCCAGGTGGAAATGGCATGGCAAGCCGTTCCACAGGACTACATCCAGCATCTCTACGATCGTCTCCATGGGAGAATAGCAGCCTGCATTGCTGCGAAAGGTGGATATACACTGTAGTAGTGCCGACATTGTGCATGCTCTGTTGCCTGTGTGTATGTGCCTGTGGTTCTGTCAGTGTGATCATGTGATGTATCTGACCCCAGGAATGTGTCAATAAAGTTTCCCCTTCCTGGGACAATGAATTCACGGTGTTCTTATTTCAATTTCCAGGAGTGTAATTCATAATGGAAGACAGACTAGTGAATTACTCGGACAAGGGTAAATTTTTCAGTGAAGCACAGTTCAGTAGTAGTGTTGGTAGTAGTTGTAGTAGTAGTAGAAAATCAGCCATGGTGCACTATTACATTAGTGTACTTGCTGCACTAGACAAGGATGAATGACATGCAGGTACAGTTTTAGATCCAACAATGTCCTTTGATTGCTATCAGTACAATTTGCAAAAGAAAATGGAATAATTAGAAGTAAGAGGAATTACATATGATTGTTTTCGATCGTTTCTGGTGAACATTGATGAAAGTGTGAAAATAACACTGACTTACAATAAGATAAATTTTTTCATAACACATGCATTTTCTTGACTCAAGGTCAATTAACGGTTAAGTTTGGAGTTACCATCCTACTCCACCATACATCAGTCTTATGGTTGTTATCAAAAGTCAATGACAGTCATAAATTATACTGGCTGCAATGCATTACAGGAGATTGATCAGAGAGTTGACTTCTGATAGGTAAATTTCAATAATTCAGAAACATGTCTTCATACTGCGATGTTCTTTTCATAAAGATAATTCACTTGCGCCAGGTAAATGCTAATAAATCAGATACATGCATTCATATCATAATTTTCCTCATGTAAACGCCGTTTGCAGTGAGAGTTCACAACAAGATCCATAGACCTTATTTCTCTGCTGTTGAAACATAATTTTTAAATGCACTTACCAAACTAAAGTGCCGGATTTCTACATCAGCATCAACTCATTCAGAACTACTTTGGGGCACCTTTTCAAAATCTATATACAGAATTCCAGAACCACAAAGTATTTCATCGCCTTCCAAGCATGGGAGTCCCTATGAGTAACATTTCAATTTCGAGGTTGTTTTTGAAATACTTCAACTGTTATCCATACAATATTAGACATAGAGAAAAATTCGTTTGGCTAATGACAGCAACATTCTAACCACAGATGAGCACTTAGTAGGGAAATGTCAGACCTTATGTGCCACTTTTGTTCTCTATAGTTTTGTGTGTATCACAAGTGTTGCTTAGATAATGTTACATGTCTGTCTACTCATAACTGCAATAAGCTGTGTGACCTACCCCTATGCTCACAGGCATCTGTAACCAACCAACAATGTTGTGCTGTTGTTATAAATGTGTAATTGAATAAGAATTAGAATATACCAAACATAAATTTAAATTAGGAGAGTCTGGCATTGCGATCGACTTTGCATCAGTAATCGATAATCTTTTATGAGATTTGGTCACTAACTTTTTCACCTTCCAAGCATGGGAGTGCCTATGGGTAACATCTAAATTTCAAGGTTGTTTTTGAAATACTTCAACGATTCTCCGTACAACCTTAGACATAGAGTAAAATTCTTTTAGCTAATGACAGCAACATTCTAACGACAGGTAAAGCACTTAGTAGGGAAAGCAAAGTCATAAAGGAAGTTTATAATTGTTCATAACGCTATAATGATTCACAGTACATGAAGGTGTGGTGTCACCGCCAGACACCACACATGCTAGGTGGTAGCCTTTAAATCGGCCGCGGTCTGTTAGTATACGTCGGACCCGTGTGTCGCCACTATCAGTGATTTGCAGACCGAGCGCCGCCACACGACAGGTCTTGTCTAGAGAGACTCCCTAGCACTAGCCCCAGTTGTACAGCCGACTTTGGTAGGGATGGTTCACTGACCACATACGCTCTCATTTGCAGAGAAGACAGTTTAGCATAGCCTTCAGCTACGTCATTTGCTACGACGTAGCAAGGCGTCATATTCTTCAAGAAAGTATTCTGAACTGATAACATTGTGATTCATGTACCATAAAGAGCGAAGTTCATCATTAATGGGTTAAAGTTAAGTATCAAACTAATTACGTCCCCTTTCTGAATTCTAATTCCTTGTCATGTTCCAGACCTCACGTCGGTATAGTTCTTCCCTCCTCACGCCAACCTGAGTGAGCTAAAACGCGTGCATTTCGGCCTCCACTAGTAACACGGTGTTGGCTCTTCTGCCAACACAACAAAAGGAAACAAACATCATAAATTTATGTTTATATGTGGAAAAAAAACTTTGAAACTAAATATGGATGAAAGTTTCAGGGACTTTACAGCGGTCACAATTATTTTTAGGATTTCATTTTTATCATGTATAATATGGAATGAACATACAAATACACTAGAAAACAAAATTAATCACCTTGCTATGTCTCTTGTCAGTGTTTAACAGATAATGCCTCGCCATTATATACTATGCCAATATTTACAGCGCCTTTGTGTGTGAAAGTATTGATAGGGAGTTAAATACATAAAATATGGACACAAACATCAACCCACAGAAAAAAAACTGTCGTGATAATAGCTGAAAATAGCGAGCTCTCTCTTTAGAAAAATCTGTTTAAACATGTGGGCATACGAAATGTCAATTGTTATGCATATTAAGAAGAACAGAAGTATGTATAATCGTGGCACAAGAGCCACACTACACTTACCGCTAATAAGGGTAAAAAGAAGTTCTTCTACAAGCGAATGAAATGGTACAATTAATTGTTCAGGATGAAAAAATGGCAAACTAAAACCTAAATATTTATAAACACATTTAAAACATACATTTTAAACAAATCATCATAGAAATTTAATAATTGTATAGGTAGCACAGAGTATGGACTGAAAAAAAATAACATTATTAAAATGAACACTCTTCTATGGCTCTTATTTAAGTGTCTACATAAACGGTACTAATAAATGGAATGTATTGAAAAGTGATGAGATTGACAAGAACTGTCGGGTCTAATTGAAACAGTGTCCTACGTATGGATCAGATCGTCAGAGAGGCAGCTCTTCTTGCTGCAACGTTCGTAATTTTACTCCTTCCACATTCTGAAGTTACTCTCATTTCCCAGACTAACATAGCATGGATGACTGAACCATACGAAAATAACAACTGCCATATATATAAATGGAATGAAAATAAAACGGGAAAGTAAGTAAAATATTTAACATAGTGAAAAAATTATATTGCTACAAATTGGACAACAAACACATACTGGACGTGAAATGGAAATCGCATTACAGTTAATGTATAAAGCGGGAGTATGTTAAAATAACAATGCTGTTAAAAATGTCTCTCGTGACTTCAATACATTAATGACTGAATACATTGCAGGAAGCAAATCAGTATGAACGAAATTTCTAATTAAAATATTGTGAATGCCATGTCACTGCTGTGAAATGAAATACGCAGGCGAACAATATAATTTAATTCTCTGTATGAAATTATTCGGAACTGTGTTGTGAAATAATTTTAAACTCTCCTGTATTTATCGACGCATTTCATGGTATGAATAAAATTATCTTAAATTCCGCATCCATGTAAATGTCGACTGTTATCTCTGGAGTTTGTAAGTACAGAAATGGATTTTAGATGATTTTGTTCTCCGGTTCTACTGAAATTATTATCGCGTTGTTCTTTTGTTACTTCTTTTAGAAAGAATAACTTCTTGGGTGGAAGTTTATTTAAGGCAAGTATGACGTTAAAATCATCGAAATGTCAGAACTTATTTGCCACTTTTGTTCTCTATAATTGTGTGTATATCTCAAATGTCACTGACATAATGTTACATGTCTGTCAACTCCTAACTGCAATAAGCTGTGTGACCTACTCCTATGCTCACAGCTTTGCTCATACGTGGTTTTCTTCCTTCACGTTTATGTTACTAATTTTATTTAACAGTTCCTGGAGCATCTGAAACAAAAAATACGGGCACGCAGAATTATGTGGTGTTATTTATATACGTTTCATACAGAAATTGAGTTGCCTGGTGATGTAGAAGTTGTTGAAGAGTGTCTGTGAAGAAAGGTGGCAAAAAGTATGATTACATGTACGTAGTTTAAGGGATATTACACTTCATTCAGTTGAATGCCAATAGTTGTATTTTTCGACGGTAATAACGACATTGAAATTTTGAGAAAATATTGACCTCATTATGTTAACACCATTCCATAACTTATATGCAACGCGAAATAGCAATGTACTGGGGAGAGAGAAGTTGACTGGAGTATAAAATGAAGTGCATAGAGTAGAAAATGATGAAACTGTCAGTGTACGTTATTTCTTACACCCACGAAAAATATGCACCGACTATACTGCACACAATTTGTGGCACAGAATACGATTGAAGGCGTAAATGCAAAAAAGTAAGTTTTTGGAGGCCAAGCATTTTCCACAACTGGCGAAGAAAGAAGCCAGCAAACCGATATTCAGAGAAATTTTTAGTGAAAATGTATTTGTGAAATATTTTCATGATGTTAGACAAAACACAAATGAATGTTTCAAAAGAGTACATGGTAAATGTAAACGAATTCTTATATATAGGTAAATAAACACAATGACTGAATAGGCAGTAAATGAAATAAGTACAAGTGTAAAGATGACTTAGAGTGCATTTGACAAATGAAATAGCATTCGATGCACATGAAAAGGACAATTAGAATTAGGCATTGAGACATGGACAATAAAAGAGATAACTAGAGCCGGAAGATTGCTCAATGATGAATGAAACATGTTTCAACATTTAATATTTTAATTGCTGCAGTGACAAACGGTTTATTCTGTTTATCGGTACAGGCCACCAATGACCTCCATCAGAGCTAGTGAAGAGGTATTCGTGTTAACTTCAGCAAATGCTTTGACAGAGTTTTCTCCAGACAAAATACCATTTTGTCCAGAAATAAGCCTTTTTCGAATTAGTAGAAAAATGAATGGCTGAGTACGAAGAAAGAGAAATACTATGACATAACAGGAAGTTGATAGATGACGTTAGAAAACCAGCGCAGATGTAACTGGAGACTGTTTTACATAGAAATATTCAGGGGAAACATTTACTCAGCAGTGGATGATAAATGTATGACGATGATGATAATGGTAATAGAAGAAAGTTCTACTCTGTTGAGGAAAATGCATTTGGTTTTGGTTTGGTGATGTAAGTGTGAAAGCAGGTACAGAAGAGAATAGTTAACGTGTATAGAATATGACATAACATGAACAGAAGAAATGAAAGCAACTGTAATGGAATGTAGTCGAACTATATCAGATGTTTCAACGCGAGTGGCGTTAAAAAACGAGATTCTGAGAAAACGAGTTTTGCTAATTCATCATCAAAACAACTAACAATGGCAAGAGTCGAAAGGGTGCAATATGCAGAATAGCAATAGCAAGAAAGGCTTTTCTAAAACATAAATACATTCACGTTGAATATGCAGTTAACCCTTTCATCCCCAGTGTAGCCATGTGGCAACACTACTTTCTTATGGGCCATTCTTGGATGTTTCCACCCCAAATCTTTATCCTGTAGTTGCCATATGGCCACATATATGTGTTTTGAGAAATCAACAACAGATGGCAGCAGAATGCCCACCTATGGGTCTTAAATGTAGTCTTTGGTATGAACTGCCATTCTGAAGTTTCGATCAGCTGTAGTGTGCTATTAGTTGTTGCGCTTTTGTACTCCTCTCTCCTCCAATATTTATGAGGAAAAGTTTTGCATAACATTTTTAAAACTGCAATGTATCACTAACTGTAGAATAATAACACAGTTGTAACGATTTATACTCAGAACACGTACTGAAATGTGACTGTTGCCATTTGGCAACTATGAGAATTCATGTCATGCTTTTACATAACCTCAGAAACTGTTTCCTGTTTCACAGTTTTCTGAGAATGGCATTCCCCTAGAAAAATGTAACTGATAAGGAAATATTATAACTGCTGCAGATTCCAGACGCCATATTTCAGACTTAAGCTATTTGTCAGATGTAGAAAATAATGAGTCTGACATTATCCAGCCAGACTCTGACAGTGTGCTAAAATATCCACCAAGTAATCATATTGAAATACACATGCAAGGGAAGGTTTATAGTATTGAACATGAGGACATCTCTAAACCACAAGCAACAAACATAGAAAGTAATGGTGTACAACCTTCCACCAGTAAGGTAAGTAATATATATTTTCAGGACCAATTTTTTTACATAGTGTTACCACAAAATGCACATAACTGATTGTTTATGAATACATTATGCTACAGAAAGCAGATCAACCCGAAAAAAGAAGAAGAAAAACTATTCATGGAACCATTGTGATTTCATTCTGTCAGAGACCACATGAAAAATTACATACCTCCACGAATATCTGATGAAGACTTGACTCCAATGAATAACTTTTAGACGTTCTTTGATGATGAAATATGCCATTCCATTGACCTTGAAACAAATCATTAGGCGCACATCAAAGACGCGGTTGTCATTGATGAAAAAAACGATATACTGGTACTTTACTATTTATGGGTGCAGATCCAATGACACTATATAAAATGTACTGGCAACAACAGTGTCACCTTCCTCCAATTCCAGATGTAATGAGTAGGAATAGATTTGGGACTCTAAGATCATGTTTCCATCTAAATAATAACAACAACCAGAAACCGAAAGGTGATCCAAAGCACAAAGTGAGGCACCTGATAAATTCTTTACAGAACAATATCTTGCAACTCCCTCCAGGAGAGAAACAGTGCATTGATGAACAGACGATCCCTTTCAAGGAAGAAGTTATTTAGTTCAGCATCTCAAAAACTAACCTCATAAATGTTGATATAAAGTGTTTACTAGAGCTGGAAAATCAGGCTTCATAAATGACTTTGTAATATATGTGAGGAAAGACACGATTGTTGAGCATAGTTTAGGAGTTTCAGGAGATATTGTTCTGATGCTTTGTGAAGATTTACCAGAGGAAAAGAACTACAAGGTATTTTTTGATAACTGATTCAGCTCTTTAGAACTTCTCAAAAAGAAATGTATTTTATGTGTTGCAACTATTCATTCAGACAGAATGCCACTCAGCCCCATAGCAGAAGAAAAGGAGGTGAAAAAGAAAGGGAGAGGGGCACTGCATTATAGCATTGATGAATCATCCAGCATCGCAGCAGTAATATGGTATGACAATCAAGCTGTGCAACTGGTTTCCACATATGCACGTATAAATTCACAGAATAAATGCAAGAGGAGTGGTAAAAAGGATAATAAGAAAGTTCAGGTAAATCGACCACTGATTGTGAAGGAATATAATGAACACATGGGAGGAGTGGATTTAGTAGACATTCTCATAGGACTTTATAGGATAAATGTTCATTCCAAAATGTGGTATATGCGAGTACTCTACTAGTGTTTCAATGTTGCAGTTATAAATTCTTGGTTGCTTTACAGACGTCACTTGAATCAACGATGTCTAACATCTCATCTTTTTTTTCTGGATTTCCGCATTCATATTGCTTCTGGTCTTACTATGGTAGGATATGTTGTTCGTCGCAAAAGTGGAAGACCATCTACAGAAGATATAAAGAAGATGTTGGCAGCCTCCAGGCGTATTGTACATGTCAGATATGATGAAGTTGGTCACTGGCCACAACAGAGCTACCAGAAAGGACGCTGCAAGCTATGCCATAAAATATTTAGAAGAGTGTTATGCATAAAATGTAAAATGTTCCTATGTCAAACAAGTGAAAATTTTGCTTTATGTCTTTCCACTCCGAGTAATAAATGGCGTTTTCTCTAACTTACCTTGGCAGCATGTTTATGTTATGTGGTTTAAGAAAAACTTAGAAATGGTCATGTCATCCATATAAAGGTATATTCTTCCTGTTGCATTGATATTCTTCCTTGTATCACAAGCATATCTTGTATTTGTAATCAGTTCTTAAAAATAAATGATTTTATCAAATTCCTGAAAATCATTTTGTTGAGTACAACGTTCCCACATGGAAATATTTTTTTTCAGAATTGGGTGGGGGAAAATTTATGAGAACTTCAAATTATGTTTCCAAATACATCCTAGATAATGTATTTTAAAGCAAATAATTTAAAAAAACACAGATATTAATTCAGGGATGAAAAGGTTAACTCCTATGAAGTCTTTTGTGTAACAGTTTAAGGCACAGCTTTGTAATGCAGTGAAATGTGGACAGTTATCAGAAGAGATAAGTAAAGAATGAAAGTTTTGAATTGTAGTATTATAGAATATTGTTCAGGATTAGGTGGTTACTTCAGATAACTGAGGGAAAGGTACTGAATCGAATCGAGGAAAACTAAATTTCGTCCATAAGTTGGCTAAAATAAGAAATGAGTCAACACAACACTTAACGAAACACCAAAGAACAGTTAACTTGGTAAGGACAGGGGAAGAGTGTGGAGGGTACCAACTGGGCGGGAGTCTAAGGCAAGAGTACATAGAGCAGGTTCAAATGGTTGCTGAGTGCTGTGGTTGTACACAGATGAACCGGCTCGCACAGCTGGACGGAGTATTCAAGAGGTTCTAGGCGCTAGAGTCTGGTACCGCGCGACCGCTTCGGTCGCAGGTTCGAATCTTGCCTCTGGCATGGATGTGTGTGATGTTGTTAGGTTAGTGAGGTTTACGTAGTTTTAAGTTCTAGGGGACAGATGACCTCAGATATTATGTCCCATTGTCCTCAGAGCAATTGGAACCAGGCTCGCACAGGACAGATCAACATATGAAACTACATATAACTAGTCACTTGGCAAATGACTACGACAACAGTAATCATCATATACTATAAACTGACGTATATCTCTGCCTACTACAGTGTTACACTTTAATCACAGACAGTTTCAAGATGGGATAGCTTATATGCCTGAACGATAGAGACTGCTTTACTGCACATGCAACCACAATCGAATGGTGTCTGTGTAGGGACCAGTGGGGCCTCAGCTTTCTCAGTAGCTCTTGGGGCAACGGTCTCGAATGACTGATCTGGTCTTATAACCAAAAAGACCTTTCCATGCAGGTACTGCAAACCGTTGAAAGCAAGGGGAAACTACAACCTTTACTTTTCTGGAGGCTATGCAATACTACTGTTTGGTTAAATGATGGCGGCATAATCTTGGATAAATAATTTGTAGAAGAAACGGTCTACCATTCGGATCTCTGGTTGGGGCTTAGGCTAGAGTAAGTTATCATCAGAAGAAACAAACCTGGAATTTGTGGATTAGAAAGTGGAATGTTAGATACCAGAGTGGGGTTCATGGGTTACAAGGCTTGGTAAGGGAAATGGAAAGACTATAGTTGCAAGCTAGCCTATGGTGGTGGCAAACCTCCATCTGCCTAACGACTAAAAAGTCACAACCACCACACCCAAGTGGTGCCACATATATCGATAAGGCAAGGAAATCTTACAATAAACAGTAGACCCTGTGTGGATCTCCTGAGTTGGCTAACTAGATATCAAAATAATTTCATTACCTCAAACCCATGACATTGTACGAAAGAGAATAGGTGTCATTGAAAAAATAATAATAGGGACCTACATCATGACAAAGACATTTAGTAACTAATATCAAGGTCAAAAGAGAACAAACATATAAACATTAACACGAACTCAGGTTGTTGGCAATAGACCTGGGCAACCAAAGTGGAATTTATATGTAAATGAGACTGGTACTGTGAGTAGAAGGAAGTAGTAGACGAAAGCCATTTGTGGTGCAACATGTCAGTGCATGTTGCCTACATCAGAGGGAGGTATGCACTCAGGGGCAAACCTATTGTTCTCCTTTGAGAGACAGGTAATTAACCTATTGATCTCCTTTGATTCACAGGTACTTAACCTATTGACCTGCTAAAAGGATGCCTCCTTTTGATTGATAGGTCCTTAATGTGATGTTCCTTCAACCCATCCCTTCCCTGTCCCCCCTGAGGAAACCTCGAACCCACCTCCTCCATCTCACTACTACAACTACGCTTTCAGGTCTGAGTTATTGGAGTAGCTCCTCCGACTCTTAACAGTTTGATTGACTACTTAATTAAATTGATCAATGAATTAACCTCTCCACCCTCTCATAAACCCCCTCCCCCATTCCTCCTCCTAGAAATCGGCAGGAAAAAGACGCAATTGATCGCCCATTTGGAAGGAATTTGATTGCAGTGTATGGAATATTCAAATGTGTGTGAGTTCTTAAGGGACCAAACGGCAGAGGTCATCGGTCCCTAGACTTACACACTACTTAAACTAACTTAATTTAACCTATAGTAAGAACAACACACACAATGATGCCTGAGGGAGGACTCAAACGTCCGGCGGGAGGGGCCGCACAAGCAGTGACAGGGTGCCCGCTAACAGCGTTGCCACTCTGCGTGGCTAGGGAATATTATTTAAACAATTTAGACATTGTATGGAATGATGTTTGGTTATTTATGGTAGTGTATCGATTATAGTTTATTTATTTAGTTAAAACATTTTTCCGGAAATCAACTGCAGTGTATGGAATATTGCTTAAACAATATAGAAAATATGTGGAATACTGTTTTATAAACAATTTATTGGATTAAAAGCAGTGTATGAAATGGTCAGCTCCCAAACCATGCTCACGTGTGAGTTAGGGTCCCGCTAGGATGGGGCAGCGGCATCCATTTCATACATGACACCTGAGAAGTACCTGTCAAAATACGTGTTCACCTAGGCACAGTTGCTAGCATGATACCTCTCTACCCATGGATACTGAGTTCACTGGTCGCACTATATAGAAATCTGTTCCCATACTTCCCAGAATAGCACATGGTGCATTACTCGTAGCGATTGTAACGGGACAGCCTATCCATTTCTTATCAGTCCTGTCTCATAGTTCTTTAAGTGTCACAGAAATAGGTAACTGTCTCTATTCTTGTAGCTTTCGTGACATGTCAGCTTATCTGAATGGAAATTATTGTCTTGGCAGGACCTGTTCACGAAAATAGCCCAGAAAACATCGACTGCTTTCTCCCTCACAAACCTAATGGAAGAGCCCATCCACTACCTATCAGCCCCTTCTCGGAATTGTAAAGTGTCAAAGAAATAGTTAAGCATCGCTTTTGTTGTAGCTTTCCTGATGTCTCTGCTTGTCTGTATGGAAATTCTTGTCTTAACAGAACATTTCATGAAAATAGCGCCGAATAACGCCGAATACATTCCTCCTGATGGTCCTAACGTGACAATCCGTCCATCATGTGTTACCCTTCCTGGAAATCGTTAAGTCCGGATTTCAGCACCCATTTCTGAAACGCAAATGTTCTCACCATTATGTAGAGGCTCCTATGCCACAGCACAAAGTATGTCTAGTCAATGAATGGAGCGTTCTGATTGGCTCTTACTGATTTATCCGCAAAATTACTGATGCCGCCCTTGTGGAAGCGCTATCCCCTTTTTTTTCTTCCTGCAGATGAGACTATCAGTGGAAAAAAACTATTTTGTACACATCACCATATTGCATCAGCAGTTAAACCCTGCAAGGAGGCCTACAGACCGTCAAATATGGAAAGACTCTTACTCAATTACACTGCTCTTCCACTAACGATGGGGCTTGAATATTATTGCATAAAACCGATCTCCAACTCAGCAATATGCCACCGCATACCATGCCGATATCGTAAACATACAATTCACATCCTGCACCATACAAAATTGCCCCTTTTACATTCATCATTTGTGGTCTCGACCTGCTTGGTTGCTTGCTTTCTATGCCAATCTCCAGACTCTGGGATTACAAGAACACAAGTATTTTCACAAAGTTTGCCAGAATATTATAGCCTGCCGGAGTGGCTGAGCGGTTCTGGGCGCTACAGTCTTGAACTGCGCGAACGCTACAGTCGCATGTTCGTATCCTGCCTCAGGCATGGATTTGCATGATGTTCTTAGGTTAGTTAGGTTTAAGTAGTTTTAAGTTCTAGGGACTGATGACCTCAGAAGTTAAGTCGGTGCTCAGAGCCATTTTAACCTGAATATTATACCATTTACGCGATACTCCTCGACATCAAGGGCATAGCAATATCGCTTGCATATCAGTATCATTCACACAACATAACTCAAAAGCTATACACTGCAGATTATTTTTCTAAAAACGCGAAATGTTAGCTAGGTGGAGCATGCTCTAAGCCACTGATCAACTAGAATCTTATCCTGTCTGTGAAGACCTTTCTACGAAAACTCGAAAAAATTGAGGAAACTGATATTCCACTCATGAATACCGATGCCGGAGATGTAACACATTCTAAATTATCGCTATAATTTACAAACTCAACTGGGATGTTTCTCATGCCTAGAGAACCAGCAAAAGTGTCTTCCACCTGTCTTTGACATGATAGATGCAAGTGACAGCTTTTTGCAGAGGGGGAACTGATCCAGCCTTTGTACATGTACGATTGTCTGGCAGTAAGTTTACAGCACGCTCCACCAAATAACACAGAATAATGAGCAAGAGAAATCAAAGCCCCGAAAAACTGATTTCCATATAAGAAAACAATATACCTTTTGATTTCATCTTCGAGAGATATTTCCTCTCCACATCAGAGCCGCCAATTTCCAGGTAAAGGAGGGGAAGGGGAGTGAGGAGGGGGAGAGGGGAGGGGGAGATATCGGGAAAAATTCTTTAAATTAATAAAAAATCTGTATTTCACACACTGCCTTGAATCCGATAAAGTGCTTAAATACACAATATTCCACACATTGTCTAATTTCTTCCAGACACATCAACCGATTTCCAGACAAATTCTTTACCTAATTAACTAAATAAATTAACCGTATTACATACACTACCATAAATAACTAAACAATATTCTATACAATGTCTCAATTCTTTAAACAATATTTTGTATACTGCAATCGAATTCCCTCCAAATGACCGATCAACTCAGACTTTTTGGCGCCATTCTCTGGAAGGGAGAGTGGGAGGGGAGGGCTGTTTACCAGAGGGATAGAGGTAAATCAATTGATCAATTTAATTAAGTAGTCAAAAAATTGATAAGAGTGAAGGGGTCATTCCAATATATCAGACCTGAAAGTGTACGGGGTGGGTTGGAGGCTATCTGAGGAAATAATGATGGGGGAACAACAGGTTAAGGACCTGTCAATCAAAAGGAGGGATCCTTTTGGCAGATCAATAGGTTAAGTACCACTATATTACAGGAGAACATTAGGTTCAGTAATTATCAATCAAAGGAAAAAAATAAGTTTGCCCCTGAGTGCATACCTGCCCCTTTATGTGGGCAACCTGCACAAACAAATTGCACCACAAACGGCTTGCACATACACAGACATACATAAAACAGAGCAGACGCCGTGCAAATGTGAAATACGGAGGGTGGGGCGACTGGATACAATCGAGTACAGTACTATACTACGCCTCCTGATCAGTGCATTTGCGCTATGTGCTGGCAACTGTATTACGTTTACAAGCAATTTTAGAACACGGAACGAGATGTTATGTCATGATCGCATTTGTAGAACTGACACAAAAATTGGCAGAATAGCAAAAAACACGTATAAATCGAGACAAAATAGATCGAAATGCGCGGAAATTGAGAAAGTACTTGTGTGTCTTCTGTTTGGTGCAGAAAAATTCTTTTACTTGGGAATGAGTATGTGAGAGCAAGAGCAATCCGACGAAACGTCGACATGGAAGCGAAGGGAGCCAGGGAAACCGTCATTTTCATCGTTGAGGCAGCTTTCTACTGTATGTCTATAGAAGTAATAGAGATACACATGAGTTGTCTTTTGTCTTTGATACATTCCTGGAAAAACAGAGAGCCATCTGCCTCTAAGCGTAGTTACATCTACGTTAAAGGATGACATAGAGTGGATGGAATGGTCGGTTAAGATAGAGTTGTAACGAGATACGATTTAATGGTAGAGAGAGAGAGAGAGGGAGGGAGAAGTAGCTGCAGGTCATTTGACTATTTTTTCCGAATTTTCTGTCAAGATGCATCATTTGTGTGACATATCCTGCCTTCGACTCGTATACAACTGCGTGTTCTGTGTGGGTCTCAGACCAGTGTTTAATTGCGACCGTTAACAGTAAATCTCTCGGTCATCAGAGGACTTCCACCTCGTGTGTGATGAAACGTGACTCATTCCTCTAAACGGACTATGATTTATGTAATGTACTCCATTCCACTTCTGTTTGGTGCAGAAAAATTCTTTTACGAATGAGTATGCGAGAGCAAGAGGAATCCGACGAAACGTCGACACGGAAGTAAAATCTCTCGGTCATCAGAGGACTTCCATCTCACGTGTGATGAAACGTGACACATTCCTCTAAACGGACTATGATTTATGTGAGGTACTCCATTCCACTGTCGCATCTTGGATATACTCGTAATATCAAGACTTCACTTTAATAACTAATGGCGGCATGACGTGTTATTTCACATGTCAAACGCCGTTGCTATGCGTTTAACTGTTTCGTGATAAGAAGGATTCTCCATTACGAACGATCATTTTCTATAGGATTGATGTGGGCTTAGAATAATTTCTGAATCGTGATCTGATGTGAACAGTGGACGCTATACATCTCTGGAGAACTATATTGCGCATGTATGACACAGAGCCACTCTTTTAAGGAAGAAGTTTTTACATTTTACGGTTTCGTGGTTTGGTATCGTAGAGAAACCTGCAAGAAGGATGTATGACATCCGCAGGAAATATATTTCTTACATTGGAATATTAACAGCGCTGTATTCCACACGACTGATACGTCGGAAAGTCATGATATCTAACATTATAACCTAAAATATGTTATCCATGACGCTCTTCATAAGGATTGCTCAGACATCCCTCGGCATGAAATAAGCAATGATCCGACTTTATACGGAAAAATTCGGGATTTATGTCTCAAAATTATTGCACTATATGATAAACATGCTCCTCAACGCACTGTAAAGGTAAAGAGAGCTCCCGCTCCGTGTCTCACCACTGCATTACGCAAGTTAATGAATAAACATGATGCTGCACGTAGGGTCTTCAAGCGTAACCCAACTCCCGAGGCGTACGAAGCTTATAGGAAACTCCGAAATAGAACCAAGCAAAGCATGAGGAATGCCAAAATCAGACATGCCCGCTCTGTCGTATGCGGCATATCAAAACCTGCTGCACTGTGGAAAAAGCTGCGCAATTTCGGTATAAGGAAGCGAAGATCTGACGCTGTTTATCAAGCGTCTGCAGAATAATGAAACGATTTCTTCTCAACAGCTGTAAACTGCCACACAGCGACATATTACCAGCCCCAAGATATCAATCTCTCGAGGGACAAGTTTTCCCTAAAACATGTCAATACTGGCACAGTACACAAGGCAATTATGAGAATCTCTTCCGAGGCAGTAGGAAATGATGGAGTGAGCATTGGCATGATTAAGAACGTCGTGGACACTATTACTCCAGTTATCACAGACATCTTCAACCTGTCTCTTGTCAGTAGTACATATCCTACTGAGTGGAAGCAAAGTTCAATTCAACCTATACCCAAGACTGACAACCCTAAGTCGCCAGATGACTACAGGCCGATCAGCATACTACCTGCAATATCTAAAGCCCTAGAATACATCGTCCATGAACATCTGACGGATTATCTCAAAACTCATAACATCCACGACAAATATCAGTCAGGTACAGCAGCTGCAATTGTCAATGTAACTGATGACATTAAACTTTCTATGGACAGACGTGAAGCTACCATCCTAACACTGCTTGACTTTAGCAAGGCTTTTGATACAGTTGACTTTGATATATTACTAATTAAAATGAAGCAGCTGAATTTCTTAAACAGCGCAATAGACTGGTTCTACAACCACTTCAAAAACAGAAGTCAAGAAGTCATTTGTGGGACGGAAAAGTCATCATGGGAAAACGTGCGCTCTGGCGTTCCCCAAGGCTCCGTCCTTGGTCCATTACTCTTATCACTGTACATTAATGATATTTCTTCAGTGATTCACTCCTGCAACTACCATCTATATGCCGATGGCATCCAACTGTACATAATTGCAAGCCCCAAGAACATTGCTGACGCAGTAGCGAGTATGAACACAAATATTTGCTCTGTTTTTCGATGGGCACAGAACCTAGGTCTGAAACTAAACCCCAAGAAATCCTAGGTCATACTTATATCTCATCCATAGTTAATCAGTCGGTACTTTCGCGAAACATTCCCTCAAATACTCCTCAATGGTACCCAACTACCATACCAAAAAACTATAAAAGACCTTGGAATAATCTTGGATGAACACCTACACTGGGAAGAACAAACAGTCACAGCTTGCCCGAAATACTCTCCTCCCTACATGCAATTCAAAAATTTAGAAAATTATTTCCAACCCCTTTTAAACAAAAATGAGTCCAAACACAAGTCTTGCCTAATCTTTACTACTGTGATGTAGTTCAACACGGCACAAATAGTGAAAAGTCGAGATGCCCCAAGCTAGTGATGAATGCTTGCGTTACATACCAATGCAATATACGGTTGTATGATCACATCAGTCCTTCATACCTTCATACTCACATACGCCCACATAAGGCACGCGATCTCCACACGATGTGCTTACTTCATCGATTTCTTAGCCACTGGTGCCCCCAATACTTATCTTCTCACATTAAACACCTATCGTCATTCCACAACCGCAATACCAGATCGGATACGTCTAGCACCTTGGCTGTACCTTTACATAACACAAAATCTTTCTCTGTGTCATTCTCCATCTCAGCCATACAACTATGGAACGCGCTCCCCTGTGATCTGCGTCTTATCCAGAACCAGTCAACATTCAAGAGGGAACTCAAGACTTACATACACTCCTGGAAATGGAAAAAAGAACACATTGACACCGGTGTGTTAGACCCACCATACTTGCTCCGGACACTGTGACAGGGCTCTACAAGCAATGATCACACGCATGGCACAGCGGACACACCAGGAACCGCGGTGTTGGCCGTCGAATGGCGCTAGCTGCGCAGCATTTGTGCACCGCCGCCGTCAGTGTCAGCCAGTTTGCCGTGGCATACGGAGCTCCATCGCAGTCTTTAACACTGGTAGCATGCCGCGACAGCGTGGACTTGAACCGTATGTGCAGTTGACGGACTTTGAGCGAAGGCGTATAGTGGGCATGCGGGAGGCCGGGTGGACGTACCGCCGAATTGCTCAACACGTGGGGCGTGAGGTCTCCACAGTACATCGATGTTGTCGCCAGTGGTCGGCGGAAGGTGCAAGTGCCCGTCGACCTGGGACCGGACCGCAGCGACGCACGGATGCACGCCAAGACCGTAGGATCCTACGCAGTGCCGTAGGGGACCGCACCGCCACTTCCCAGCAAATTAGGGACACTGTTGCTCCTGGAGTATCGGCGAGGACCATTCGGAACCGTCTCCATGAAGCTGGGCTACGGTCCCGCACATCGTTAGGCCGTCTTCCGCTCACGCCCCAACATCGTGCAGCCCGCCTCCAGCGGTGTCGCGACAGGCGTGAATGGAGGGACGAATGGAGACGTGTCGTCTTCAGCGATGAGAGTCGCTTCTGCCTTGGTGCCAATGATGGTGGTATGCGTGTTTGGCGCCGTGCAGATGAGCGCCACAATCAGGACTTCATACGACCGAGGCACACATTGCCAACACCTGGCATAATGGTGTGGGGAGCGATCTCCTACTCTGGCCGTACACCTCTGGTGATCGTCGAGGGGACACTGAATAGTGCACGGTACATCCAAACCGTCATCGAACCCATCGTTCTACCATTCCTAGACCGGCAAGGGAACTTGCTGTTCCAACAGGACAATGCACGTCCGCATGTATCACGTGCCACCCAACGTGCTCTAGAAGGTGTAAGTCAACTATCCTGGCCAGCAAGATCTCCGGATCTGTCCCCCATTGAGCATGTTTGGGACTGGATGAAGCGTCGTCTCAAGCGGTCTGCACGTCCAGCACGAACGCTGGTCCAACTGAGGCGCCAGATGGAAATGGCATGGCAAGCCGTTCCACAGGACTACATCCAGCATCTCTACGATCGTCTCCATGGGAGAATAGCAGCCTGCATTGCTGCGAAAGGTGGATATACACTGTACTAGTGCCGACATTGTGCATGCTCTGTTGCCTGTGTGTATGTGCCTGTGGTTCTGTCAGTGTGATCATGTGATGTATCTGACCCCAGGAATGTGTCAATAAAGTTTCCCCTTCCTGGGACAATGAATTCACGGTGTTCTTATTTCAATTTCCAGGAGTGTATTAGGAACGGTACAGCCACCATTGTTGTGCCCCTCTCATCTCTTTCTTTCTCCTCTCCACCATAGCTTCGAATTTTACCATTCTATTTCTCTTCCTCTAACGTATCCACCTCTTCTATATCTCTTTCACCCCATTCTATCGTCTTATGTCTTTGCTTGATGAGAATAACTCACAAGCTGCAAGAATATAACGAGAAAATTCCCAACTAGCAATAGGACTGACATCCATAAAAGAAAAATATGTTTACTTTCATATTCATCGTCATTACTATTATTACTATTATTATTCTTGATTGTTATAATTATTTTTCGATTGTTATAATTATCATTGTACTACTTTTATAATCTCTATTTTTTTCTTTAATTTTAATACTGTATAACATGTTATATGTCCTTAATGTTCTGTAGAAACTAAAATTTATTGAATCTGAGTATGCCTGGTTAGGTGTAAGAGAGGGCCTGAAGACCCTAATCTTGCCAGGTAAAATAAATGCATAAATAAAATAAAATAAATATTATAGCTTCTTTTAGGTGCTGAACCTTGTAGCCTTAGGAGTGTGTGTGTTTTATGTTCTCTCTTACGAATACGCTCCTGTCACTAGGACAATAATTTAAAAGTGACTGAGTAGTTGATTTACTTAGAATGTTTCGAATGCCATCCATCTGAAGCTACAATATGCATAAAAATCGCCCGTTTCTTTTTCTCCGTAACCGTCTGATATTACGTCGCAAGACTTTCAAATCTGCTACTATACACTGATAAGGAGTGCTAACCTCCCTGACACGGACGCATCTGAAGAAATCTTGTGCGCTTGGATGGGCGAAGACTTGGTAAGGTCCATTCAATCACGACACGCAGGATGTAGCGGTCTTCCTCTGGCCAGCTGCTGATTAAATTAATAACAGTGCTGCAGGGCAAGCTGGTCAAAGACAATGCGAAATGGTCTCTCAGTCTCTAATTTTACCCTAAGACTGCGAGTATGCTCTGTGCTTCCAACATACATAGAGACAGATGGCAAATTATGCACTATGCTCGAGATGGTAGAAATATGTAGACCGCTGTCTGGTGTACTTTGATGATGTATGTGTTCAAGAATTTACAGAGAATGGACGTACTGCACAGTCATCTATCTACAATCGCAATGATACCCGCAAAGTAGAGAGGGGGCAGTTTAGCTATGATACTGAAATTGGGAAACATGCTTTCACATCGTTGGTTGGTGTGGAAATTACTGTAAAATTACTAAAATTGTTCGCACTATCAGCTGTGATGCATATTATTACAGTACATTCACAGTGTCTTTACCATCCCATCTGTCAACTGCAAGCTATTGGCATCTGTCAACTGCAAGCTATTGGTTACCACATAATGATTGAGTGACATCGCTTGTTTGAGTTGGAGAAAGAGTTGTGATGGGGCGGAAACACCTTCTGGAGACAGCTAGCACCAATACAGTAATCGCGTACATGAATGCAATATGAGGAATCAGTCGAAATGGAATTACAGTCATCAGCTATTCTGTCACTGTGACAGATGAGTTTAAATGTAGAGGGCGTCAGTCACCTTCGCACTGCAGTTTGGGGAAACTCTCCACAACGCCACCAAACTCTTCCAGTTTCCTTATGTTGTAACTGTTATTCATTTAAAATCATCCAGTGTGTGTGTGGTGTGTTATGGCAGCAGCAGTAAAAACATGATTTACACCGTGTGATGTCTAGTTTTCTGTGAGAGGCAAGGGATCAGAACGTGTTACTGTCAGTTTAGAACCTGATACAAACCTTGAAGTCGTGGTGGAAAAAAACAAAATACATAGCACTGTACAAAGTGTGTTAGAACACAGAAAAACAATGTTCCAACAACGACACAGGGTCACACGGAGCGTCTCTTGCGACTTACATTATAGTCTGAGGGATACAGCCATCCTCCAACAGTACAGTGTTGAACCTTAAACTGGTCTGTGCAGCAGATCAGTACCGGTATATTTAATAGGATAGTCACATGTGCTCGATGCTGGCATGCACGCAGTATTTGTTTTCGATATATGGGGGGAGGGAGATGCGGTAAAAACCTTATCGAGGTGTCTATTGGATTAAGTTAGTGGAGCTTTTAAAGTTCTCAATTTTTCTCTGTTGTAAGGTACAGAATAACGATGATAGATTTTTGGGGTGATAGACGTGAATGGGCCCTGAGGGATGCAGATCTGTAGTACCTGTAGTTTGGAGAAACATCACAGTGCAGTAGGAAAATCCACGTCCTTCCCCCTGTTCCCCTACCTTCTTTTATACTACCTTGTGTTGCAGCGGCAGGCCTCATTTATCACTGACCATACACATAACGCATAGTTGGCTGGGTTAGATAACATGTTCTCGTTTTCTTGGAATGGTCAAAACACAGTCCTGTAACAGTAACTGAGCTTAGCCTGTTTCTACATGGGTTGCAAAAGGTGGTAGATATAGCCTTCTCTGACTTCCTGCCCAGTTCCGAATTACAATGGAACGATCACATGTTCAAAGCTGCAGGAATGGTAGCGCCGAGTCTGTGGGACAGTTGCAAGATGTACGGGGACTACCTAAAACCACTTTGGAATATTACTGTAGCCGATAGGTTGGAGAAAGGTGACTCGTTTCGACATACGAGAGACCAGAAATATGATTCACTAGGGTCTGTAATCATTAAAGGACTCCTCCATTGGATACAATGCAGGTGTGGGGTTAAATGGGAAGACATGATTCCAAATCACGGGCATCATTTTTACCGAAAGCGTAGCTTTTAGAGCTCTGAAAAGGACTTCTCTGAAAAGCTAGTGTACATTTTATACGATCTCAATCAGAACACCATCTACAACTGTTTGTGATCCATGTCAATCAACTATCGGCTGTAACTCAGTGGATGTATCGCGGAACCTCTGACAAAGTATGGAGACAGAAAACGTTGCAAACACTAGAGAAATATCTAGTGGTGGTATGTAGGAGATGGAAATACCGGTTTCATACCACATTTGTTAGCCGAATCACTTTCAAAAATCGGTAATTTTATTACGATGGTGCACCATCGGCGACGTGTTACCACACTGCTGGTCTGATAATGTACACTCCTACGATCGCCATCTATCTATTTTAGTGTCATGGTATTTGGTATTTGTCTAGAAAAACTACGTCGATCGGAGGTAATGCCATACATCTTTTTATAAAGCCAGTACAGCTTTTAACATGGATACTTGTGCACACCTGTAGAACAAGGACTGCTTTTGACAGTAATATACGGTAGTTGTTGAAATTGTGTTTTGTTTAACATCTGGCGGTTTGTAAGACGATCACACCTCTCTTTCTAAGACAAAGTGGTAGTACTTGCAAGAAAAACTTATGAGACATGTCCGCCCATTGTTGTTTTCCTCTCAGTATTATTTCGAATCTCAGCAATCAATTATAGACGAAGTGTTATGCTTAGTAGTAGGGGATGTGTGATAGGTTCGCCTTGAGAATCAGTTTTATAAAGTATTTGTGTGTGTGTGTTCCTACATGTTCAAAAGGAATTACTGTATCCAGTGGTGAGAAAGGTATGGATTTGACGTGCAGTACTGTGACAGGAAATGGAAAGGTACGTCACGTCAGAAGGATGGAACAGATATTTCTACACTCCTGAAAATGGAAAAAAAAGAACACATTGACACCGGTGTGTCAGACCCACCATACTTGCTCCGGACACTGCGAGAGGGCTGTACAAGCAATGATCACACGCAAGGCACAGCGGACACACCAGGAACCGCGGTGTTGGCCGCAGCATTTGCGCACCGCCGCCGTCAGTGTCAGCCAGTTTGCCGTGGCATACGGAGCTCCATCTCAGTCTTTAACACTGGTAGCATGTCGCGACAGCGTGGACGTGAACCGTATGTGCAGTTGACGGACTTTGAACGAGGGCGTATAGTGGGCATGCGGGAGGCCGGGTGGACGTACCGCCGAATTGCTCAACACGTGGGGCGTGAGGTCTCCGCAGTACATCGATGTTGTCGCCAGTGGTCGGCGGAAGGTGCACGTGCCCGTCGACCTGGGACCGGACCGCAGCGACGCACGGATGCACGCCAAGACCGTAGGATCCTACGCAGTGCCGTAGGGGACCGCACCGCCACTTCCCAGCAAATTAGGGACACTGTTGCTCCTGGGGTATCGGCGAGGACCATTCGCAACCGTCTCCGTGAAGCTGGGCTACGGTCCCGCACACCGTTAGGCCGTCTTCCGCTCACGCCCCAACATCGTGCAGCCCGCCTCCAGTGGTGGTGACGCGGCAGGCGTGAATGGAGGGACGAATGGAGACGTGTCGTCTTCAGCGATGAGAGTCGCTTCTGCCTTGGTGCCAATGATGGTCGTATGCGTGTTTGGCACCGTGCAGGTGAGCGCCACAATCAGGACTGCATACGACCGAGGCACACAGGGCCAACACCCGGCATCATGGTGTGGGGAGCGATCTCCTACTCTGGCCGTACACCTCTGGTGATCGTCGAGGGTTCAGTGAATAGTGCACGGTCATCCAAACCGTCATCGAACCCATCGGTCTACCATTCCTAGACCGGCAAGGGAACTTGCTGTTCCAACAGGACAATGCACGTCCGCATGTATCGCGTGCCACCCAACGTGCTCTAGAAGGTGTAAGTCAACTACCCTGGCCAGCAAGATCTCCGGATCTGTCCCCCATTGAGCATGTTTGGGACTGGATGAAGCGTCGTCTCACGCGGTCTGCACGTCCAGCACGAACGCTGGTCCAACTGAGGCGCCAGGTGGAAATGGCAATGCAAGCCGTTCCACAGGACTACATCCAGCATCTCTTCGATCGTCTCCATGGGAGAATAGCAGCCTGCATTGCTACGAAAGTTGGATATACACTGTACTAGTGCCGACATTGTGCATGCTCTGTTGCCTGTGTCTATGTGCCTGTGGTTCTGTCAGTGTGATCATGTGATGTATCTGACCCCAGGAATGTGTCAATAAAGTTTCTCCTTCATGGGATAATGAATTCACGATGTTCTTATTTCAATTTCCAGGAGTGTATATGCAGGGCTGTAGCCATCAGGAGGGTGTATTCCCATATTTCGCTCATTGTCAAATATCGTTCAATTAATACCATAATCGTAACATTTGATTGTAAGTATAGTGATCAAATATGTTTGTGACCGATTTCTTAGGACGATTGTGACTATAGTTGCGTGGAGCGCCAGCTGTAACGTGTGGTGCTAATGACTCACGTCTCCGGCTAACAGTAGGAGCTGTCCAAATGGAGAAGCCTGTTGGGATGTAGGAATGTAGCTGACTTAACCATGTCGTCCTCTAGACCGAAGAAGAACGAACTAATACTAGTTTTTGTGGTGGACAACTTTCATGATCGCCTAGAAATTTGAGAAGATTCGATACGGATGTATGTTTGCTCTGGATCATTCATTCATCCCATTTAAATTGTCGGGTTGCCTGCTTCCACACATTTCGCGCCTTTACTTAGTTGAGAGAATATCGATTGTTGTGTGTGCACCTTCCAAGTGAGAGACGAGTGGAAGACGCATTTGTTGGCCCAATAGACATGAGAAACACCTTAGTTGACCTTGTAGATTATATGGATGATTTCGAGTCTGTTACACCACCGACATCGATATCTGCGAGTGGAAATATCAGTTTCGTCTATTTTTCTCCAGTTTTCACGTATAGCTCTTTGCTGGTGGGATAAGTTTCTAGTTACTCAGTGGCTTACAGCACACTGTACCTCGCTATGTTTCAGGTTCCTGGACAAATAATTTCCAGTCTATATCTTTGAAATTATGTTGCGTAAGCAATACTGCTAAGCAAGCGATATTGCTACGTTCTTCATATCGAGAGGTACCCGGTAAATGGTGTAATATTCTGCCAAACTATGTAAAAATGCATGTGTTCTTATACTCCCAGAGTCTGGAGATGTGTGTAGAAAGCAAGCAAGCAAGCAAATAGGTTGGGGCCGGCAACAGTGAGGGGAACAGATCCAGCTTTTGTACAACAGACTTCGAGGTATATGCGAGAGTGTCTGGTGGTCGCTACTGTGTGTCCTATAGTGAGGGTGGTATAGATTCAGCACATCGATAGGCGGAAGGAGAATGAAAAAAATATTCTTACTTGGAAAATTATGTGTGCTATAGATACTGATATTCGTTCTAGAACAACAGTTGTAAAGCGAAGACATATCCTGTACACTGCTTGGTGTCAGACAGTGGCAGCACTCCTAATATTTATTTGTAATTACACTGATAAACATGTGTCTGGTTCCCAATATTCTTGTGAGTCTAGAGATGGCAGCTGAAATCATACCAGCAAGCAAGCATGCTAACCATTGTACACCAGTTGAGAGAGTCTGAAAAAGCTATCAACTTATGATGATTTGGCTTGCGGCTCCCCCTGGATGGGTAATTAGTGAACTAAGATGCAGTTTGTGCTGAGTTGCTTTTGGGACCACGTGTGTCGCATGTATTCTGTGGAAATTTGAGAAGGTTCAATATGATAAGTGTTTGCACTGGGAACATTGACAGCATTTGAACTCCTAATAATCAGATCCTCCTCGGGTAATGGGTGGTCCACGGACAGCTGGCCTGTCTCTGGCTGACACGTGCTTCCGTGGATGCAGTCATGGGCCATGTTCAGGGTACTAGTGTCCTCCGTCGGCGCTGCACTTCGGCATTTTGGGTATATGAGATGTATTTGACGACATTTACGGTGTTTAACCTTCAGTGCAATATGGAAATCTGTACAAAATAGTTTTGCCACTGAAACTCTTTTCTGCAGAAAACAGGGGCAGACAGTGGTCCCACACCAGCAGCAGGAGCAGTTTGATGGATAAATTCAGTGACAGACGGGCTGTCCCATTATGATCACCAGGAAGAATGCATACGGTTTTATTCGAGCCTGTTTTCATTAACAAGTCGTGTTAGGACAAGAATTTCCATGCAGACAAGCTGAGACACCATGAAAGCTCCTACATAACAGACAGATAACAATTTCAGTGCCACTTAATGAATTACGAGATGGAACTGATAAGTAATGGACGGGCTGTACCATTAGGATCACCCAGTATTATTCTACGAAGCACTGCAACAGATTTCTATAGCGTGTTAAGAGGGGGACTTGGTTGTTGTTTACATGGTCATGTGACATCAGTACAACATTGAGAACATTTTGCGGTGACCTGTCAGCTATGATGGGTAGGTGAACGCATGCATGGCTAGACGTAGTTCGCATGTCCTGTTAGGATCGCTATCAACACTGCACAAGTGCAGCATTGGAACAGATTTCTATAGAGCGACCTGTGAATTCAGTATCCATAGGTAGAGGTGGTATGATTCCAGTAACAGCACTTAGGTGAACACATATTTCGACAGGTATTTCTCAGGTGTCATGTATGAAAGTGATGCCGCTACCTCTTTCTTGCGGGGCCTGAACTGACACCTTCACGTGGTTAGGCAGCTGACGGCTGTGTCATCACTTCACGGGAGGCCACCAGTGCATCCAAACTCCTTTGAGTGTGTGTAGAAGCGTCGTGTGCAGTCCAGTGGACGGGGGACGGCGGGTGGTTTCCTATCGAAAGCTTTTTTAACTGTGTGTAATTACGTGTGATGTGTGTTTCATGACAGTGTTCTTTGCGCAATCCGAATAAGAAAAGAAATGTGATCGATGTAATTACTTCTCACAAGACTTGCATCTTTTCAAATGGCGTAGAATGACGTGCAAGAGAAATCCAAGCCCCAAAAGTTGAATTTTTTATTAAAAAACGATATATCCGCGTATTTCCCCTTTGTGAGACACTCCCTGTCCACCTCAGAGCCTCCAATTTGCAGATAAAGGAGAGAAGGTGGAGAGTGGATGATGGCGAGGAGACGGAGATAGTGGCCAATGTCCTGAAAAATACTTTAAATAAATAAACAATCTGTATTTCATACACTGCCTTGAATCCGATAAAATGTTTAAATAAATAATATTCCACACACTGTCTAAATTGTTTAAACAATATTCCATACACAGCAAGACAAATTCTTTAATCAAATAAGTAAACTACTGTATATTCTATACAATGCCATAAATAACTAAACATCATTCTATATATTGTCTAAACTGTTTATACAATATTTTGTACACTGCAATAGAATTAAATCCAAATGACCGTTCAACTCAATTTTTCTCCCTCCAGATTCTGGGAGGGAGGATGCGGGGGTGGCCAGAGGGGGAGAGGTTAATTAATTGACCTTTTTAATAAAGTAGTTAATCAAACTGATGAGAGTGAGAGTGGCTATTCCAATAACTCAGACCTGAAAATGTACCTGTAGCAACGAAGGGGAGGGGTTGGTTTGGAGGTTTCCTGAGGGAGAGGTGTGGGGGTAGGGAGAGGGGCAGAGGGTGGGGTAACGATAGGTTAAGCATCTGTCAATCAAAAGGAAGGATCCTTTTAGCAGAACACTAGGTTAAGAACCAGTCAATCAAAAGGAAGGATCCGTTTAGCAGAAGAATAGGTTAAGTAACTCTCAATACAATGAGAATAATACGTCAAGTATCTGTCAATCAAGGGAGAACAATAGGTTTGCCCATGATTACATACCTGACCCTGACGTAGGCAACCTACACTAACAAAATACGTTGGAAGTAAGCTTCTTCCACGCCTGAAGAATGTCAGTCGAGGCAAGCACAGTCTGCTGTATCGTTTCATTCATTGGTCTCTCGTGCCAGGATACAATGAAGCATGCAATGGACACTGGGAGTGACCACTGCAAGCACAAGGCTGCTATGAAAAAAGACAATCAGGAAAATGATTGATACGCTTCCGAATCTAAGTTGCGCAATGTTACCGATATGGCCATTGAAAGCCGATATGCTTTCGTCTCTGTGCAGGCGCTGCTGAAGCTTCTTACTGTGGAGTTGACCCAACATCCGCAGCTGATTGTCTGACGTCCGTGAAAGTATAAAGTTTCGCCTGGGTGTTTGGATGTCTTTACAATTAACTGCACTCGCGGTAGAGTCGGAAGAGCTCTAGCGACTGTACTGCGCGATACTCAGGAAGGAAGACCCCTTTCCACTGCCCAAAACCTTCTAATAAACAGATTTCCCCCCCCCCCCCATGTTTTTGAATAAACCTATCATGGTCCAGAAGTGGTTCCTGTGCCGATCATGTTTTCTAGCAAGGAGACATGATCTTCCTCAACCAATTACTGCTGTGCACTACACATTCTGTTATCCGCAAAAGCAGCATATAATGCCTGGAGCTCCTGCAACCAAACCCCTGGCGCATTTCACAAGATGAGGGAAGCTTCGTAGTGAAAAGCTCCGTTTTTGTGGGGTGTGGCGGCATCTAAGAAACGCGACATCCAGAGAAATTCATCATCCAATGTCACAAGGTGCGCTGTTCGTGTAATAAACAAATGAGCAAGGCGCCAGCCTGACGTCACTTTACGTGGGCCTACTCACGGAATAAGGAGACCATACTGCCACACCATATCCACTTGCTAATAAAGCGTTTAGGCCAGAGCCAGGATGCCCGGTGCCGTCAGTTTCTAAAGAAGTGTCATTTTGCATTCAGCTCTGGAGTTCTCACTCTCTTCCTTGGCCACCAGCGTTGTCTCTATAGCTGAATTTAATTCTACTACTGCTACTCAAGTCATGCAAGTACTGTGAGATCAATCAGTGGTTTAGCGTAACCCTAATAGTCCTTCAGATTAATGACAATCAGGGAAAATTTAGATACACCAAAGGGGAGTGAAATTGTATGATAATCACCGAAACAAAATGAGAGGGGAGTTGCTTGACTGGTATTAACACAGCAGTGGCCTGCCTGGAAGGACCGGCATCTTTCTTCACCCCACACTCACAATAGATCATTTTTTGCCATTTGTGGCTTACTTAAGGCAAGGGATAGTCTGTCAACACAAGGAAAATGTCTGTATTAAAAGATCATAACAACCTTTAGTCCTTGTTAAGCAAGAAAGGGCAGAGATCATGGAGGCGAATATTGCCAAGCTCACAGCCAGTTTTACTTTCATACTTCAAGTTACACTCATTAATTCGCAGGGATTCCCGTAAGCACACCTACGTCCTCTCGTGCAGTTTCAAGAAAGTTGAGCAATGCTAGGTGTTGCCATTTTCACCAAATCGTCTGGCAAGCATCCACACTTAATTCGTTAACAATGGATAGTCCAATCGTGCCCAGGGAAAACACACACATTCACTAGAAGAAGGAGAGGGGAAGTGCTTACAAAGGATATCCCTCCCTGTGTGGAATGTGACCACATTTATTCAGGGTCACTGAGCAAACAAAAGAGACAGCCATAGTGACGTGACCTAATGTCCTTTCGGACTGATTCATTCATGAAACATGAATATTACACAACTTGCGACTAACAGGAAGCGAAAAACTGGTGACCATACATATGAAGATAAATTATCCAGCGTACACGAAAGACAAAAAAATGGTATTTCTTAGTAACTTTACATAAAAACAAAACTAGGAATGCTTATAGCAGCGATCGATCGACAGTAGCCTGTTGTGGTATAGTGGTTACCAAAACAAGATTGACACATACTTAAACTTGTGGAAAGGAAGCAAACAAACAATTATAATGTGTAATAGGGGAGAGAGTGTGGCAGATATGATACGCGAGTTGGGATGGAAGTCATTAAAGCACAGACGTTTTTCGTCTATATACAAAATTTCAGTCACCAACATTCTCTTCCGAATGCGAAAATATTTTGTTGAGCCCAACCTACAAAGATAGGAACGATCATCAAAATAAAATAAGAGAAATCAGAACTCGAACAGCAAGGTTTAGATGTTCGTTTTTCCCGCGCGCTGATGGGGAGTGAAATGGTAGAGAGATAGTATGATTGTGGTTCCATGAACCCTCTGCCAAGCACTTAAATGTGAATTGCAGAGTAATCATGTACATGTAGATGTAGATGTAATGTTCATTAGTGAAATAGATGATTACCAGAAGCCAAGTATCACTAAATATTTGCGCATATAATAACGATGAAAAACATTTTTATCTTTGGGTTATGACATATGTTACATGACAATGCTGGAAGGAGAAGTTGTGGATGGTAACGTCCTTGGGCCGGGCTGGGGTGACCGAGCGGTTCTAGGCGCTTCAGCCTGGAATCGCGCGACTTCTACGGTCGCAGGTTCGAATCCTGCTTCGGGCATGGATGTGTGTGATGTCCTTAGGTTATTTAGGTTTAAGTAGTTTTAAGTTCTAGGGGACTGATGACCTCAGAAGTTAAGTCTCGTAGTGCTCAGAGCCATTTGAACCATTTTTTAACGTCCATGGGCTCGACCTACCTCCAGCAGGTGCCGACAGAATTGTTTCACAGAAGACAATACATAACACAGGCTGACAGCTTAGTAGTCTTGGTGAGAATTGTGGGCGGTCACACAGACAAGGCCCATGTGTGGGTTGGTGGGTGTGGGCGTTGGTGGCTGTGACACAAGACGCTAGACGCACGTAATGCCCTGGTGATGAAACTGCTCGCTGCAGGGTGCGGGCACTCACTGAGTCCACATCTACACGACGACTAACTCCACGCGAGAGTCACCGTTTTTCGCTATGTGTGACATCTGACGTCTCCCTCTGACTGGTGCGCCGATGGGAGGACCAGGTGACACGCCTCGTAGGGCTGTGATGTACTGGTGGCTGGAACAGAATGCGGGCCATCACACGAACCATGCCCACATGTGGACCAACTGCCTGGCAGCATGTACGAGGCGCTCCAGTACGCCCCATGTCCGGTGGAGACACCTCTCCATTGACATTGTTCATGGGCAGCCGTGTTGACAGTGGCACGCCCCAGGTGCCCCTTCTTCCATCTCAAACAGCTGGTCAGGCCTAACCACTGGCTGGCGTCATCTCGTCCTACAGAGAGTGAAAGTGCTTGCCAGCCATCAGGAGTCCACGCTTGAGGATCCCCCAAGTCAGTTTCGCACATCGCCTATCAAAGAAGGCGACCGTAGTGTGTGACGGCTATTGTTTGCTTTTCCCGGCAGGGGTAGCACTGGTGGTCTGCCTGTCGCACCGTTGTCCACCATGCTGGCTGTCTGGCAGGTTACACTGCCCGCGTCTCTCTTCAATGGCCTTAGCCTCATTCTGTACCGGTCGGTTTCTCGTCCGGCCTTCTCGTACCTCCATGAACAATGCCTGTACAGTCCTCAACGAAACTCAAGTTGGTACACTATCCACACCTTTTACACAGTCTTGTACTTGGATACAGTAATGAGTCGGATTCCGACTCACAAAAAAAACCTAAAATATTTACAATCTAGATGATACTAAAAACAAAAAGACTGAAATATTTACTCACGAATTATTACCATATATATAGATAAAACAAAATATAAAAATGTGGCACTTAGCAATAGAAATAGAAATACAAATATTACTCTAACAGTAGATAAGGGTACTCCTTACTAATTATCTTATATGTAAATTCGCATCCCTTAGAGTGTAATAGTACTTAAAGACTACCCTCCAAAAACTTTTATCCGAATTCAGCACACGCAACTCACAAAACACTCTCGAAAAAACACCAGTAAAAACTGGCGCAACGCTCAAGTCTTGCCCATATGCACCCGAAACTGATCATGATATAGGTGTAACATGACGTGTGCCCCACTCACTTACACAGCATTCGTAAGAGTGGTAAGCACCCTACAACACCACCCGAGACACAAGACTGGCCCAAGTTTCACACATTACAGATGACGATTCCCCCATCAAAGACGCAAGGACCGAAATCACCCTTGTAGCAGTCGTGGCCCCAGAAAGAGAATGCATTCGCTAAGACACCAATAATGTACCACTTATAATTATTGCGTTCACCTTCCAGGTCAGTGCCCCATGATAAAAGCAGTCACGGAACAAAAAGCTAACAAAAAGACACAACTTTAAGATGGATGTGACACTAAAAAATGACAAAGAGAAAACGCAGTACTCAGACACAAATGCACTTACAACCATGTTTCCACTCAACCCAAATACACAGAATTAAACCCTATATAATAACCTAAATTTTACACAATTAAATTTACAAAACATAAGAAAACAATACCTAATACTTCTACTGCAAAACAGATAGGTTGTACATTACGAAATAACTATTCTGTGAAGTGCTTCACGTGACAAACGTGGTGAAGGCAGACCGACCTTTTCGCCTTCAATGATTCCATTACCAGGGCTTTCTCGTCAGCGATTCTGCGCACTCGAAAATTGCGAACCTCTTTGCCCCCCCCCCCCTCCCCGGCGATAATTTCGTGAAAGGCTACGGTTATTTGTGTTGTGGGAGAGGTTGAGTGGACGAATGCCAACCGCCTTTCGTACCAGCTGATTCCTGCCTAGACCGCACCAACCTTCAGCAGCTTGCTGGTTCTGTTCGCGATATTGCCAGTTACGATCTTAGTGCCTCATATTATCCCCTGCTCGGCTCTGGTACCCGTAATTTCTGCTGTCCGGTTGAGGTGCTCTTTCCTCTGTCCCTCCTTGTGGACCGTGGCGCTCACTGCGCCAGTCCTTGTTCTTACGCTGTTGCTGTCATTGCTTCTGCGTTTATCCTTACATTCTGCCTCTCACATACACATTCCAGCTCGCTCATCTACCGATGAGTGCTAGTTGGTACTGTATGGGGAGCTTCGAGAAACAGAAACGAAGAGTTTCCGACGGGATGCAGGGTGCTTCCAAGAATGTTTTTTCTTTAATCGCACCTCGAACATTCTTATTGGTCCTTTGTAACCCGAAGATTTGAGTTTAGGCCACATCATAATCTCCTGTTTTGCTCTTTCCTGTATTTCTCATAACCAGTAGAAAGAAAGAAATGCTTCCTTAAAGTCTTCGAAAGAGCTTCTCTTTGCCGCGACATCTCGCACTTTTTTCGGCGGGCCTTCCCTCAATATACGCCCAAAAACAAATTCCAGCTTCGGACTGAGGGACCATGAAGATGGTAACAACCTGGTGAATTGTCCAATACAAATTTTAGAATGCAAACCGCCGCCATTTCCCGAAAAGTTTTGAAACTTTAGGACGGCCTGGGAATGCTTCTGGTCAAACGTAGGTTCGACCCTCGCACTTGAGAATGTGTCAGATTCGGTCACGGGGTTTTGCTCCAGATGATGGGGCACCTCGTGTTTTCTTTGGCCGTCACATCTACCAATATTCTCCGGGACGATGTCCGGCGTATTCCTACATACCAGTTGAGAGGTATTGCGTGAGACTTGGTTTGCGTCACACTACTCTGTGAATAATTTGATGGCATCACTCGTACCGATAATGTTTCACAGATACGTAGCTGTTCCACCGCACAAAGATTCGAAGTCTTTGTCTGCAACTTTACCTCTACCTGAGCTCGTCGATCGTTTACTTTGGCAATATTCTCTATATCGCTGCGCCAAGGCTTTCGAACTTTTCTTTGCCATGGCGCTGTCTCGTTTTTCTCGGATGTCTGCAGCAGAAGCGATCTTCGCACCTCAGGCCTCTATTTGGACAACGTGGGCGTCTTTCTTCGCCTCCGTCCCGAGTCTGCGTACCTCAGAAAGTTTTGCACCAAACTCGTACATGCGTTCGCTAATCTGCTACTTTCATGACATCGCCTCATGCTCTCTTTTTCGTTCCAATTCTTCTGCCTCATTCCTTCATTTCTTTCTAATTCTTCTGCCTCCTGCCTTCGTTTTCTTTCTAATTCTTCTACCACCCCTTTCGTTTTCTTTCTAATTCTTGTACCGCCTTCTGGATCAGGTTCTGGTTCATAGTGCATGCCAGCCATTGGCGACGCAACCCGCGATTCCCTAGCGTTTTTGCATTGGCGTCGCACTGTAAGTCTGTCTTCTATATCCCTTTCTCAATTTCTACTCGTGAATAATACGTCTAAATGGTCACGGTCATCTCCATCATCGGACTTGTCACCACTGTTAAATCCCTGTTCCGATCCCGTATCATCTGTCAGTATCGAATGCCTATCATACGTGCCTGACTGTCCCATGGGAAACCCGACCAACACGTCACCAAAATGGTTGACGTCACCGTTATTAGTGTGTTCCACCGTATTCCCCGTTTATTCTAGACTTTGGCCACGAAGTAAATTCGCTTTACTCCTCGTCAATATTCATGACAATGGAGGATAAAAAAAAGAATTATTTTCTATGACCCGAAAAGAGAACAACAAAAGGGATACAAAACAAAAGCTATGCATATGTAAGATTACCTAATAATAAGTTACTCTCATATATACTAAACAGGAACACACAATATCCCATGAAACCAGAATAATTTGCAACGCAGGTAGCAATGCTGAACTGCCAAATTTGTGGAAGTGGTACAGAACCCACAAAACCAAAACATGGACCGAAATAAATGTTACATAAGAAAGAGAAATTTTTTTTTCACATTCGCGCCAGCTTCAAGTGGTACAGCGGAACTAAAGAAAAATTATATGAAACACAAAGAGGAAAACAAGAATGTAATTACATACCGATTACTGTTGTCAGAGGACACCGAGAGGAAAATTCGATTACAGGATGATCGCCAATATGCAAGCTAGCCTATAGTGCCGGCAGTTATCCGTCTGCTGAACAACTAAAAAGTCGTAGCCACCGTACCGAAGAGGTTCCACATACATCTATAGCGCAAGGAAACCTGACATTATACAGTGACTCCTGCGTGGATTCTCTTAGTTGGCTAACTAGGCATAAAATTAATTTAATTACTTCAAACCCACAACAAAATAAATGGCATCGTAGGGGACAAGAATGGGTGCCATTGAAAAATTAATAACAAGGACCTACGGTATGACAAAGAGATTTGTTAACCAATATCAAGAGCAAGAGAGAAACAAACATATAAACAGAAACTTCAACTGTATAACGTTTCATTAACACCAACTGAGGATGGTTGGCAATGGACTTGGGGAACGTAACTGGATTTTTCGTGTAAATGAGACTGGTAGAGTGAGTGGAAGGGTGTCTGTCTAGGCATGTACACTCTGCTGTATCGTTCCACTGATTGGTCTATCGTGTCAGGATACATAGAAGCACGCAATGGACACTTTGAGTGAGTACTTCCAGTACAAGGCTGCTATGAAAAACACTTTCGTGAAAGCTATTGATATGCTTCGGAATTTGCCGTAGCTGCACAATGTTACTGACATAGCCGGTGAAAGAAAATAAAATGGCATCTGCATGTGGGCGCTGCTGTAGCATCGTACTGTGGGAGATGACCCCACGTCCATCATTGATTGTCTCATATTCGTGAAAATATGAAGTTTCGCCTGAGAGTCCACACATCTTTACAACTAACTGCTCTCTCCATAGAATCATAAGAGCTCTAGCGACTATACGGTCGAGGAGGAAGTCCCCTTTCCATTGCTCAAAACCTTCCAGAAAACAGCCATTCCGCCTCATGTTCTTGAATAAACCTATGATGGCCCAGCAGTGTTTACCATGCCAATCAATTTTTCTTGCAAGGAGACCCAGTCATAGTCAATCAATCACTGCTGTGTAGTACACATTCTGTTTTCTGAAAAAAAAAGCATACAATGGCTGGAGGCCCTGCATCCCAACCCCTGGCACATTTCACAAGATGAGGGAAGCTTCCTAGTAAAAACAAGCTCTGTCTCGTTCAAAAAACAACTTAGTTGACTACGTTTTTGTGGGGCGTGGCGGCATCTAAGAAACTCGACATCCGGAGAAATACGTCGTCGCATCTGACAAGGTAAAGTGTCCTTGTAATAAACACATTAGCCGGGCGGCTGCCCGACGCCACTTTACCTGATAACGGGGTAAGGAGAACCGACTCCCACACCATGTCCACTCGGTAATAAAGCAGTCAGGCCAGCGCCAGGATACCCGGTGCCGCCAGTTTCTAAAGAAGTGCTATTTCGCATTCAGCTACAGCTTTCCTACCCTCTTGCTTGGCCTCTAGCAGAATAAGGCCAGCCGCTAGAATGGCGGCCCGTAAACCACTGCTTTGCCAGGCCCAAGGCCCCTTTTGGTGACTCCAAAGGAATCCACGAACTTTCCTCCTGCTCGGGGAAAGTTCTGAAGCTGTCCCTAATGGAATCGTCTCCTCCAGTGTCCAAAATCTGTCTCAAGTAATGCAAGTACTGTGAGATCAATCAGTGGTTTACCCTAACCCTAATAGTCCATGAGGTTAATAACAATCAGGGAAAATTTAGATACATCAAAGGCGAATGAAATTGTATGATAATCACTGAAACAAAATGAAAGGGGTGGGGCTTGACTGGTATCACCGTGGCAGTGGCCTTCCCGGAAGGCAGGATGAACAGGGTTTCTGGTCACGTTAGCACAGGATTGTAAACACAAATTCAAATAGAGGCAGTGCAGGTGTAGGTGTAATAATGATTAAGAAAATATGAATGCGGATAAGTCACTATGAGTAGAATAAAGAGCATATTGTCATAGCGAAGACAGACACAAACCAGCACCTTCCACTAGATCCGTACTTGGTGAACAGATTGAAATAATGTATTATGAGGTAAAAGAAATTATTCAGATAGTTAAGAAAGAGGAAAACTTATTTGTGATAGGCGACTGGAACGTAGTAGCAGAAAGAGGAAGAGAGGGGAAGATAGTAGGAAGATTTGGTATGGGGGAAAGGAATGAAAGAGAAAGCCACTACGCAGAATTTTGCGAAAAGCTTAATTTAATCATCAATAAAGCTTGGTTTAAGAATCATTAAATTGGCTATATATGTGGAGTGGGATAGGGACACAACAAGATTTGAGATTGATTATATAATAGTGAGACAGAGATCTGAAGGCACATTTTAAACTGCAAGACGTTTCTAGACGCAGATGTAGCCACTGACGACAGTTTATAGTTCATGATCTGCAGATTAAAATTGAAGATACTGAAAAAGTAGGACATTAAAGAGATGGGACCTGGATGCTTTGAAAGAACCACAGCTTGTCCAGAGTTTCAAACGGAGCGTTAGGCAACGATTGACTGAAACAAGGTAAAGGAAGACAGAAAGAGACAAATGAGTAGCTCTGAGAGATGAAATAGTGAGGGCAGCAGAGGATGAAATAGGTAGGAAGACAAAGACTAATACAAATCATTGGATATCACATTGGATGTTTAATTTAATTTACGACGGTGAAAAATGTAAGAATGCAGTAAAGGAAGCGGCCGAAAGCGAATACAAATGTCTAAACTATGAGGATGACAGGAAGTGCAAAATCGCTAAGAGGGCTATCTAGAGTACAAATGAAAGTGGATATAAACATTTATAAGTAGGCGAAAGATAAATATCGTCTATACGATACTTGTTGCGTCCTTTGGAAAAAGGAGAAGCAGCTGTATGAATACCACGGCCGCAAATGGAAAACCAGTACTAAACAAAGAGAGCCAAAACTGGAAGTTTGAAGGAATGTGCGGTAGAGTTACACTAGGCAATTCACTTGAAGTAATTAATGTACAAAGGAAAAGAGAGCAGATGAAGAGAGAGATGGGAGATATGATATTGCAAGAAGAACTTCAAAGTTACTGGTAAGACTTAAGTCGAAACAAGGCTCCTGGAGGAGATGGCATTTATTCAGAACTGCTAATATCCTTGGAAGAACCATCCATGACCACTGTTCACATAATGCACAAGATGTATGAGACAGGGAAAATACCGTCACACTTGAAGAAAAATTTAATAATTATAATTCCAAAGAAACCAGTCGCCGACAGGTGTGAATATTACCATAGTATCAGATTAATAAGACGTGGTTGAAAAATATCGATATGAACTAGTTACATAGTAATGAAAAACTGGTACAATCGACCTCGGAGAAGATTCGCTTGGGCTTCGCAAGAATGTCGGAACACGCTAGGCAGCACCAATCCTACGACTTACTTTAAAAGATACGTCTAGGAACGGCAAAACCACGTTAATGCGATTGTAGACTTATTGGAAACTTGCGACTGTATTGACTGCAATATACTCTTTATACGTCTGAAGATATCAGGGCAAATTCCAGGTAACAGAAGGTTACTTACTACTTGTATAGAAACAACACAACAGTTGTAGAAGACTCGAAAGATTGGGAAGCAGTGGCTGAGAAGGGAGTGAGACATTGTTGTAACATATTCTCAGTGTTATGCAATCGGGGGATTGAGCAGTTTGTCAAGGAAATCAGGAGACATTTGGAAAGACAATTAATGTTAACGGAAAATAAATGAAAACTTCACAGTTTGTCAATGACAATGTAATTCTGTCGGACATAGCAAGGGATTTGGAAGTATAGTTGAACAGAATGACGGTGACTTCTCTTCTTTCAGTTTTCAACCCTGAGGTTGGTTTGCAGCAAAGCGCCATTCCGCTCTTCTGTCTGCCTTCCTCTTCATTTCCACGTTTGTCTTGCATCCAGCGTCATTCATGATCTGTTGCTTGTATGATATCCTTGTTTACCCCCGCCCGTTCCTTCCCTCAGTATCTCCTTCTGCTGTTGTTCCAATGATGTTGTTGTGTCGTAGGATGTGCTCTACAAGTTTATCATTTCTTGCTTGGATGTGCCTCCACAGAGATCTGGTTTCTTGTACTCTTCTAAGCACCTCATCATTTGTTACTTTGTCTCTCCAACTGATCTTAATCATCCTTCTATAGCACCACATCTCCAGGGCCTCTAGCCGTCTTCTCTCTTCTCTTCCAATCGTCCAAGTTACGCGTCCGTATAGGGCCACACTCCAAACGAAACCTTTTGTGATACGTTTGCTTATTTTCAGACTGTTGTTGTTGTTGGTGAGAAAGTTCCTTCTCCGATTAAATGCAGTTTTGGCCTTTTGTATTCTGGTCGCAATTTCTTTCCGGCTCCTATCATCTCTTGTGATTTTGCTTCCCAGGTAGGTAAAATCCTCTATCACTTCCAGCTCTTCTCTTCCAATTCTCATTCTCAAAAGTTCATATTCTGCTCCTGTTCTGCATACTATCACTTTAGTCTTTTTCTTGTTTATTCTCATTGCATACTGATTGCACAGAATTTTTTCCATTCTTCTGAGGACTTCCTCTAGATCTTCTCTTGTCTCCGCGACTATAGAAATATAATTTCCATCACGTAGCATGTCTATCTTCTGTCCATTAATTTTGATCCCTACTTCAGTAGTTTCTCGAACCTGGTCTATAGCTTCCTGGATGTAAGCATTGAATATAAGAGGAGAGAGAGAGAGAGCACATCCTTGCCTTACCCCTTTCCTAATATTTGTTTCTTGTTCGTAGTGACATTTCCTAGTCACTGCCACCTCGTTATTATAGGAGCTGAGTATCACACGGATAATTTTGTACTTTATTCCACTTTTCCTCAGCACTGTGAACATCTCTTGCCAGATAACGTTGTCAGACCATTTTTCCATGTCTACTGAGGCAATATAAGTTGGTTTATTTTTCTGTAATTGCTTTTCGATAACGAGTCTCAGTGCCAGAATCGCCTCTCTTGTTCCCAATCGCCTTCTGAAGACAAATTGATCTTCACTCAGAATATACTCCACCTTCTCTTCAATCCTCTTCAGAACTATTTTTATGAGAATTATTGATGCATGTGATATTAGGCTTAGAGTTCGGTACTGTTCGCATTTTGTAGCTACTGCCTTCTTTGGTATAGGAGCAATGATACATTTCTGGAAGTCTGTGGGTATCTGTCCTGTGTTATAGATGGACCTAATAAGTTTAAGCAGCATCATTTTCATGACTCGAATGGAAGATATAAGATAAACATTGACAAAAGAAAAACAGTGGTGATGAACTGATAGAATGAAATCAGGCGGTGCTGGGGGAATTAGAACAGGAAATAAAACACTGAAAGTGGTAGTTGAGTTTTGCTTTTTGGTTAAGAAAATGACTTATGATGTCCAAAGTAGAGAGGATATAAAATGCAAAATGACAATGGTAAGAAGTGTTTCTAACGAACAGAAATTTGTTAACATCGAATGTATTGTATATTTAAGTATTAGTAAGCCTTTTCTGAAGGCATTAGTCTGGAGTTTAGCCTTGTACTTGAGTGAAACGTGGATGATAAGCAGCTCAGTCAAGAAGAGAATAAAAGCCTTTAAAAAGCGGTGCTGCACAAGAATGCTGAATACGGGTAGGTGCGGCGCCGCGGCTACATTCGTCCATTATCTGCACCTACCCGTGGACTCGTTGCAGACCGAACTGCAACGCGAGCCAGGCTGCATACAACGTAACTATTCTAAGCATCGGCAAAAGGTCTTAGTTTTGAATGAAACGTGAAAATACTAGCAAAACTTGAGTATATTCCGAACCTTGAGATGTACACGTTCACTGCAAAGCCTTTGCTAATCTTAACACAGTCATGCACAAATCCTTTCATTCACGTCAGCAAGTTGATGGTCTGGTAGCGTATTTCCCGAAATCTGAACAGCTACTAAGCGCGGATTGTTCTTAAATGAAAATGCTCGGCATACTATTCAGTTTATCGGTGTCTAATGCACCCAAGTTTTTAGTCACCGATGTGCTTAATATGCCACGGAGAATTACTGCCTTTTCTCATATACAAAATTACTTAAATATCCGTACTTTCTAAAAAAAACACACCGGAATAAATATGCCTTCACTTTAAAACACTTTTGAAACATGTAGCACAACTAAAACCGCCAAATTATAGCATCCTTCGGAGCTCATACAACACACAACCGCACCATTGAAAGGCTGGCCTCCCTTAGACTACTGTAAGCATTCTATATCTCCAAGAGAAAAAATGCGAGAAGAATACTTCGTCCTGATTGGTCACTTTTCTTTAAGGCCAACAGAAAAAACATTATTCCGCGATTTTCATGACTAACCAATCAACGAATTACACACTTTCGATCTGTACATTTCCACTTAATAAATATTTAACATTGTTATATTTTGTTTATACTTTACGTGATTAACTATTTTCATTTGCATTCGAATTAGCTTTTCTTTTCCCATGAACTTACGTAACATATTATGATACAAAATTTCCCGTTGTCAGCATTCACACTGTCATAAAACTTTCTCACACTAGTTTGTAGAGCGTTCATCAGTAGAATACTGATCCATGTACATAATTATGACCCCATTAACGCATTATTCACGCTACGAAAATCATATGCAAAACTGTACAAACATAAATAAACAAAATAGCCTTCAAGAAATAAACATAACAATTCACAAAAACATTCTCTTGACCTGTTTCTTGAATGTCTCTGTGCACTACTGGACTCTGGTGGTCAAAATTATTAACTACATTATAGTTATTTCTGTTTAGACCTGTCCGATACTGTCCTCTACGTACTCGATTGAACCTGATTCACACTTTCTGTCATTGTGCACGCATGAGTCATCCTCCTGATACACAGGCTCTAGAAAGGAGCGATATCGGTAGCGTAACTAATTAGGAGACACCGTATAAAACTGGAGAGAAAGGGAATCGGTGGCACAACTTGACTGAAAGAGGGGACCGGTTGATAGGACAAATTATGACACATAAGGGTATCTTGATACTGGAGGGACGTGTGGGAGGTACAAATTGCAGAGAACGAGACAGACGAGTACAGTAGGTAGGATCAAATGGATGTGGGTTGCAGTAGTTTTTTGAAGAATGTAGAGGATTAGTGTAGTGTGGAGATCTGGATCAAACCACTCTTATTTCTGAAGACCATGGTTGTAACATGAATTTAGAAGAAATGAAAGCGATTCTTGTTACAACTAGAATTACAAGTTTAAACACAACAGACTTGAATTAGATATTATGAGAGTGCGCTGTGCTTATTCCTTGAAAGGACTGAATTTTAACATGAATATATTGACAGAGGTATGCCCTCAATCTGAATTCCTTCGTGTTGGCTGTTGGTATGACAGTTGATAACTTATGTCCTCTAGCTGTCCTGAATCTCGTAGACTTTGCAGATACGCTGCAAGAAAAATCACGTACACATCTGACTTACAGAAATGCGATAAAATGACTATGAGAAAGTTGGAGCGAGGGTTGTGGGAGATTATGCAGAGAGTGAATATACACTGAGGTGGCAAACACATGGGATAGCGACATGCACATATGCAGGCGACGGTAATATCGCGTACTCCAGTTTCAAAAGGGTAATGCATTAGTGGAGTGGAGCCGCCATTTTTTCCCAGATGATTTATGTGATAAAATTTCCTACGTGATTATGGCCGCACGATGGGAATTATCAGACTTTGAACGTGGAATAGTAATTGGGGCTAGACGCAAGAGGCATTCCATTTCGGAAATCTTGAGGGAATTCCGAGATCTACAGTGTGAAGTGTGTGTCGACAATACCTGATTTCAGGCATTACCTCCCACCACGGACAATACAGTAGCCGACGTTCGTCACTTAACGGCCGAGAACAGCGGCGTCTGCGTCGATTGTCAGAGCTAACGGGCATGCTACACTGCGTGAAATAACCGCAGAAATCAATGTGGGACGTACTACGAACGTATCCATTAGGGAAGTGCGGCGAAATTTAGCGTCAATAGGCATGGGCTATGCAGCAGCTGACCGGCGAGAGCTCCTTTGCTAGCAGCGCGTCATCGTCTGCAGCGTCTTTCCTGGGGCCATGGCCTTATCAATTTGACCCTAGACCACTGGAAACCATGGCCCTGTCACATGAGTCCCGATTTCCTTCGTTAAGATCTGATGATAGGACACGAGTCTGACACAGACGGCACGAAGCCATGAAACCAAGTTGTCAACAAGTCACTGTGCAAGCTGATTGTGCGTCCATAATGATGTTGGTGGTATTTGTATAGAACGCACTGACTCCCCTGACGCACAAGAAAGCGTCACCGGGTCACAGTTGTTGGCAACTCATTTGAAGATTATTCCGCACAATTCGAGCGAACGGTTTGGCCACTAAGATCGCCATGCAGGAATCCCATAGAAAATTTATGGGTCATAATAGATGTCATTTCGTGGGCAAAATCCAGTACTTGCAACACTTCCTCAATTATGGGCCGCTGTAGAGGCAGCATGGCTCAATGTTTCTGCAGGGACTTCCAAGGACTTGCTGTGTCCAAGCCACGTCCAGTTCCAGGAGAAAGATAGTTCTACACGATATTATGAGGTATTCCAAGACTTGTCACGAAAGTGCAATCAGTAATCGGAATTTAGAGTAACTATATATTGAGATGAAATAGCTAATTCACTGAGGATTGTTGTCACAGATGTTAATCAGAACACATGTGGCCAATAGATTAGTGAAGGTACAAATTTTACAAATTCATATGTTACTGATATTTACAATGCCAGGAACAGATTGCGACACCATTAAGAACATGGTCATTTTATGGACAAGTGAGGTGACAGGTCGTTCCCCACTGCAGGTCTATATGACGACAAATAGAGACCAAATGGAATACAGATTTCATATAAAGGGAACTCAAAGGATCGCATCCATCTGGTGGGAATGCAGGCGTGTATTCTCGCATGCAAACGAGAACAAAGCTGCCGAATGGCATTGTGCGATAGACTGTGCCAAGCATCAAGTGCCTTTTGTTGTAATTCGGCAACCGTTCTTGCAGGACCTGAAGAACGAGTTAAATCACACTACATATTATCCTTTTCGTGTCCAATTGGCGGTAAGGGCAGTTGTTGTACACCGTGAAGAGTACGTCTCGTCGCTGTAGACGTTTGTGGACCGGTATTGACATTTGCCTATGGAAGAAATAAGAGTAGTACGAGGATCGCAACCCATGCAACGCAGCGGGCAGTGGGTACTTTTCGATGTAGAAACACCAAATGTGATTGTGTGTCGTAATTGCTAGCTCCGCACAGCATGTAAACTGATATGGGACCTATGTGCAGTGTGCGAATGTACTCTAGGACATGTAGATCGCAAGGTCTGTGTCATAAATTTGTACGTCTATCACTCGCAAAGAAATAGAACTTACTCTCATCTCTGAAGGCAACAGACCGCCATTCCACTTTCCAGTCAACTCGGTCACGACACCAGAGATGCTTAGCGGTGTCGTGTTGTCGGAGGCACATGTGACATTAATCCCGCTGGTCTACACTGTATACCCATTAGGTTCCTTTCAGAGTATGCTGATGCATTAGCTCCATACTTAAAAATCATATACAACCGTTCGCTCGAGGAAAGATCCGTAACCAAAGACTTAAAAGTTTCACAGGTCATACCAATATTCAAGAAAGGTAGTAGGAGTAATCCACTTAATTACAGACCCATCTCATTAGCTTCGATCTGCAGCAGGATTTTGGAACATATATTGGGTTCGAACATTATGAAATACTTCGAAGTAAATGGTCTACTGACACGCAGTCAACATCGGTTTAGAAAACATCGTCTTTGTGAAACGCAACTAGCTCTTTATTCGCATGAAGTGTTGAGTGCTATTGACAAGGGATTTCAGATCAATTCCGTATTGCTGGATCTCCAGAAGACTTTTAGCACTGTACCACACAAGCAGCTTGTAGAGAAAATGCATGCTTATGGAATATCATCTCAGTTATGTGACTGGATTTTTGATTTCCTGTCAGAGAGGTCACAGTTCGTAGTAAGTGACGGATAGTCATAGAGTAGAACAGAAGTGATTTCTGGCGTTCCCCAATGTAGTGTTATTGGCCGTTTGGTGTTCGTTATCTGTATAAACGATTTGGGAGACAATTTGAGCAGCCGTCTTAGGTTGTTTGCAGATGACGCTGTGGTTTATCGACTAATAAAATCATAGGAGATCAAAACAAATTTCAAAACGATTTAAAAAAGGTATCTGAATGGTACAAAAATTGGGAGTTGACTCTAAATAACGAAAAGTGTGATGTCATCCTCATGAATGATAAAAGCAATTCGTTAAACTTAGGTTACACGATAAATCAGTCAAATCTGAAGGCCGTAAATTCAGCTAAATACCTAGGAATTACAATTGCGAACAACTTAAATTGGAAGGAGCTGTGCGGTGTGGGATCCTTACCAGGTAGGACTGACGGAGTACATCGAAAAGGTTGAAAGAGGGGCACCACGTTTTGTATTATTAGGAAATATGGGAGAGAGTGTCACTGAAATAGTATAAGATTTGGGCTGGACATGATTAAAAGAAAGGCGTTTTATGTTGCGAATGTGTCTTCCCACGAAATTCCAATCACCAGCTTTCTCCTCCGAATGCGAAAATATGTTGTTGACACCGACGTACATAGGGAGAAACGATCACCACGACAAAATAAGGGAAATCAGAACTCGTACGGAAGAAATAGGTGTGTTCGTTCTTCCCGCGCGCTATACGAGATTGAAACAATAGAGGCACTTAAATGAGATTTGCAGAGTATCCATGTAGATGTAGATAATACATCTAATGTGGAGGACACTCAAACAATTTAATATCAGAAATGGTGGAATAGTCTATACTAAACTGAGAAAAGTCCAAATGCGCAATAGATGTTTATTGTGTTTTCTGTGTATGACCATCAGCTTCATACGCCGGAGGTACATTTTCAGGACATATATGTAAAAGAGCTAATAGTCAACATAACCTGCCCAACAAGGAAGACAGTAAATCGATGTAATCACAAAACGAAAAGTTCATGTGTTTGAGGACCTCACTTCTGTGTACATTCTTCGGTAGGGTATGTTGACTATTCGCGCTTATACTTATGTAGTTTCATTCCGTATGCAAATATGACCTGAAGATATACCTTCAGCGTACGAAACCGGTAGTCATACAGTAAAAGCATAATCAACAACTATTGCGCAATTGCATTTTTACTCAGTGTAATACAGACTATTTTACCATATTTTATTTTAGATTGTTTGATTGTCTTTAAAATTATATACAAGTTTATTAGCTGTGGTTCTCCGACATATAAGGTTATTTGCCTTCATATACGTTGTCTGTGAAGAAATTCCACATAAACAATTCATCACACTTTCCGGACGATAGTGCTGTCCACACCTACAACACGAGAAGAAGTAAGGACTTTTGTTACGGATTGTTACCCCATTATTGAAAGTGTCAATGGCTCGCAAATGATTGAAATACCCGTCAACAAATATTGTTAATTATTTGCCCTATGACATAAAATGTGTAGCAGGTAGCAGGATGACACATAAAATGTTAGGTACGTAGTAGAACAATCTAACGTTAAATTATTTCTTCCGGACAACTTTCTAGTGAATTCTCATTTCAATACTTCAACGTAACTAGCTTTAAGTGTGACTGCAAGAATAGTACTGACAAGTAATATGTTCATTAACACCAAATACAATTATGTGTACACATTCGTAAAATTACTCGTTCTCGAAAATAATTCGTCCAAATAATATATGGAAAATGTAACTAATTAAATATTGTGGGAGGGCACAAATGCAGGTACGATGCAGTAGCAGTGATGTAGAGTTGAAGAGGCTTGCACATGACAGATTAGCGTGGAGGCCTCCATTAGACCACGCTTCGGACTGAAGCTCACAACGACAAAAACAGCATGAATGAAGATGACTAACGTTGTTCAGAAGAGGTCCTCTATTCATCAGCCTTATTAATTCTTCGGACAACGTACCAACTGGCTGAATGGTGTATCGACTACGCGGAACGCGAGGCTGGAAGCCGCCGCTCCCACTCACCCAGGCATGGGTAGCCACGGCGGAGAATGCCCGGTGCACCAAATGTACGGTGCTTCATTACAAAACGCATGTAGCAGAATGCGGAATTTCTGCGCCTATGCCGACTACGTATCAGTATATGCGCGTCCTTCGTATGCTGAAAGCTCTGTGACTGCTGAAAGAGATGGGGCGGAAGTCCTCCCGAGAGCAGCCTCATGGCCCGGACGGCTCTTGAGAGAAACGGCTGCTGTCAGTGTGTTGCCAGAGGGCGTACGCTCTACATTTTTTATTTCTACCGCTGTGCATTCCTTATGGGGGCGGGGGGCTGAAACGTGAGCTTTAAAAGCATTCTCTCCAAGTGTAGCACTCGCTGATGGGAAGGTAATGCATCTTTTAAAGGAAACCTTCAACCACGAACACGTCGCTTTAATGGTGACAGTATGAACGTAAATAAACTTTTATCGCTTTAACCATCACTCTTGTACTACCACTTCAGGCTCCATCGGACGAGAAGCCTATTGAACCTCAGGTACCTTGCCACTGCCGATATATCTGAAGCATGTTAGATTATGGAGCCGTGCTATTTGGGTGTTACTTTTGTTTACTTTATTCAGTTTGATCATGGAATGTGACTGTGTCTTCCGCTTCAAGAAACGACAAGTAAACTCTTTGTGTGATCAAGCACTATACTCTGTTCACCATAAGAATAAACCTGATGTAAACATTACGCCATGTATTCTTTCGCGTTTGCTTGAATCTTATTCGATTTCATTTCACGTGGAGCGGAAGCCAAGAAATGGACAGTACAGTCAGGTACGGTCGTAAGAATACGTTTTATGCTGTGCTACATGGACATAAACTGAGCGATAATGCCGTACAACAACTTTACCGGCGTATTTAACTTGGACAGCACTGGCCAGCCAGTGGTACAATTGCCCTTCAAAGATATGAGCAGTTGATGGTCAGACGTAAAAGGAGACGAGCAGAAACAATATAGCTTCGAATGTCATTTAATTTTTAAAGAGAAAATGATACTCGGAGAAACTCCAGCACTATCGCGCGCTTCTTAAATGACCAGACGGAAAGGTTGAAATGCACTCGTTCTCATCTGACATAGCATTCTAATTACAAACAAGACAAAATTTCTAACTTAAGCATAGAGTAATTTTGCTGACCGAGCTGTGTGGAATACAAAAGCATACTGCAGGGATTTCACCTTACAGTTGAATACTGATGGCACTGAAGGTGTTAATTAGTCAGTCGTCTGGTAATCTCTTAGCTCCTTCCTTTTCCAGATCCGAAAAATACATTCCAGATCTGTAAGTGTCACCTGCTACGTTGATAACGAGCCTGCCAACAAAGAATCCGCGAAGCCAACCAGGCGCCGCAATTTCTCTTCTTTTATGACGTGCCATTCTATATCCCTCCAGCGTTTGGCAGGGACATTTGAAAAAAAACTGCGTGCGTTAGTTCCAGTACGCCTGGTAACTTAGCAGTCTTGTTACTTCTCCGGCCAAATCCCGCAACTTGGCTCCAGATCGGTTCTGTTCCGTTTATATTGTAATGGTACAGTAGCAATTGTAAAAATGCAGCATTTGTATGAAGTGTTCGACGCTATCATATTGATTGTTTTTCATGTTTCTACGATACTCATCTACATTTGTGGTATAAATCGATCGACATAGTCCAAATAAAGAGGATTTGGTTTTTCATTTTTGCCTTAAAAAATTAATTGTTATGTTTTCTTAATTTAAGCATCTTTTAAGAACAGTCTTTCATAAAACATCAATAATTAAGAATTTGAAATTGAAATGAAAACAGGAATTTCAAGTCCAATATGAAATTAGAAACAAGAAGATGTGCATTATTCATAAAAAATGAAAATGAGTTTTTCACATAGGGGATGTAGGTTTTTCAAATTGAACGAGAAAAAAAATGATACTGGAGGGATTTGAACCAGCCAACCGTTAACAATACTATATTGAACAGTCCATTACGCTGCCCCCTGCTCCATACGTACAAAGTGGATTGACAAATCAATTGTATAACATACAGTTGCTGGGAAAACTTCAAAGCCGATTATTTCTGTAAATTAAAAAAAAAAAACATTAAGAACAGGCTATTTCTCGACACTTTTTAACCGTATTTCAGACGCGTGTTTCACTACGGAACAGAGCAGCCTCAGCCGTTTTCATACTGTGCACCTGAAGTGTCACAATCAGAGAACAACGCTATAGAGGCTGTGACTGTACACGATTTTCGAAATAACAACTACGTAGCTAAAGCCTGATTAAGAAAAACGTTGATGGCTGCTAGTAATTTAAGCTTTCATTTAAGGTAACTTAGTAAAAACATATCTAGTGCACAAGTAGGATCTACTTCGTAGAGCGTAGAAACACGAGTGTTCGTGTGCTACGGCTTCTGACAAACATCGCGTTTGTCTGTGTTTACATCGGGTTTATTCTTATGATGAACAAATGATAGTCCGCTAGCCGCCCGCCAGAGAAGACTTACTACGAGCACGACACCAGGACCGCACTGGGAGCTTTTCCTTGTTTTCCTTGTTTGGAATAGCCTTCAGGCTATCTCTCATTTAGCAGGAAACAGTAAGTAAGGAATTAAGCCGGCCGCTGTGACCGTGTGGTTCTCGGCGCTTCAGTATGAAGCCGCGCAGCTGCTACGGTCGCAGGTTCGAATCCTGCCTCGGGCAGGAGACTGATGACTTCAGATGTTAAGTCCCATATTGCTTAGAGCCACATGAAATAAGGAATCCGCCAGAGAAGACTTACTACGAGCACGACACCAGGACCGCACTGGGAGCTTTTCCTTGTTTTCCTTGTTTGGAATGGCCTTCAGGCTATCTCTCATTTAGCAGGAAACAGTAAGTAAGGAATTAAGCCGGCCGCTGTGACCGTGTGGTTCTCGGCGCAACAGTATGAAGCAGCGCAGCTGCTACGGTCGCAGGTTCGAATCCTGCCTCGGGCAGGAGACTGATGACTTCAGATGTTAAGTCCCATAATGCTTAGAGCCACTTGAAATAAGGAATTAGTTTTCGATACTAACTTACTATCGCTATAGATTTGTAAGCAGTTTCATGGCAGACGTGTAGCTGTATGTCGCAGTTCTGTTGCCTGTTTTGCAAACCCACAATTTACCTTAATCGTGCCTATTATTTGTGTTAAGTTTCAATCAATGTTAAAGGCACTATTTAACTGTATTATGGTTGCAAAACTTCCGTCAGGACTGCCCTCGCCTTGTTTTTTTGCTAACAAATAACCTTACGCAACGCCGGAAATTAACACTCAACGATTTGTTGCCAGCCACTACTACAACAGAGCCGGCGGCTGTCGTGGATCCTGTTACTGCCTCTGAAAAGTTGCACTTAATGTTAATGACTTTCCGTCTTAAAAACCTGCATTAACTGCTGAAGTTCCGTCCCGTGACAGTGAGATTTCCACTAAAAAGCGTCCTCTAAAGGACACTGAAAAAAATGTTGATGAGGACTCTTCCTGTGAAAAACCCGTTGCCAGGAGGCCGATGACCAGTCCTGAAGATCTGTTGGAAGTGGAAAAAGGAGATGGAATGCAGGTCGATGTGGCTCCCATTTCCGCACAAGGACTTATACCCCCACGAACTGATAGTGACGCAGCTGGTAGCGACCTTCACGGAAATGTGACGCTGAGCCTGAGGTCACGGCTGAAATAACCGCATCAAGTGCACAGCCCATACAGTGCGAACAGTACGAGGAAGTACCAAGTATACAACCTGCTGACTCCGAAGCGCAACGCCGCGCCGAAGGAGGAAATAAACAAGCATCACCGCCTCGCCAGCAAGACAACACAACAGACACCACGCCGGAACCAAATATTGACGACTCGCAAGCCACGGCCGTTGCCCCAGACAGCCACCGCCGGCGGCAGCGACCGACACCGGGTCTTGCTGTCACTCGTCATCAAGCGAAAGCCACACCAGAGAAGAAAGACGTCAAGAAAAAGAATATTAAATATGAAGTCATCAGGTCCAACACTGACGAGGAGAAAGAGAAAGGACTCATTGACTTATAGCAATGAATTGTCAGGATTTTAGGATACTTTTCTTCTCAAGCTCTTTGTATAAACGCAGTGCAAATTTTTGTAGGAAGTTAGTACATGTAATGGGCACACAGTTTGTAAAGATCGTGCCTTTTAGGGAAGCACCTTGCTGCTATAATCATACCGATCCTCATCCCAAATAGCTTCTTCTGGTATGTCTGTGATGCAAGCTTATAGCATTACTACTATTAACATTAATAACATACAGTCACCCTTGAAATTGGCAGCACTAAAAGAATTCTTGTACCAGTCCGGGAGAGATACCGCGTTGCTACAAGATGTTGCGATAACGGAATTTCGGATCCCAGGCTTTTTTGAAATTGTTAATGTTTCTACGGAAGCCAATATCGGTACAGCCATTCTCATAAGGGAAGGCATTCCGGTGACGGGAATCGAACGACTAGAATCAGGAAGAGCCATAGGTACAAGAATTTTCGATGTGACAGTGCTTAACCTTTACGCTCCATCAGGAAATTCCCACAAATTGGATCGTGCGAAGTTTTTTCAAGATGAACTGATTTATTTATTGAGAAAAAATCCGTGTTCTCTTATACTATATGGAGATTTTAATTGTGTATTAAACCAGAAAGATCAACAACCCATCTTCAACTACTCGCCACACTTAAAAAAGTTAGTAAGTGATCTACACCTAAAGGATGTGTGGGAACTTCAGCACCCGACGTCAGTCGCGTACACGTATATAACCAGCCACTCCCGCAGCAGACTAGATAGAATTTACGTGTCACCAAATTTGCAAAATTATTTATTAAACGTTGAAACTATTCCCGTGTATTTTAGCGATCACAGTACACTTTTAACTTGCTTTAATTTAAGTGTACAGCCAACCCGTCGATTCAGGGGCCAATGGAATTTAAATTTCTCTGTTTTAACTGACGAAGAACTGGAACAGGGAATAAGTGTAGCGTGGACTATGTGCCTCCGCACAGTAGACAAGCACCCAACAGTCGTTGACTGGTGGACTAGGAGGGCTAAACCAAGGCTGCGGAAAGTTGTCATGCAGTTTAGTGCAGCGACGCACAGGCCCATGATGACGCAATTCGTCTGAATGATATCAAAAAAATAAAAGCCAAGTTAGTATGCATTGAACGGCAACAGAGGTAGGGACTCAAAATTAAATCGAAAGCCACATCAGTCGTAGCAGATGAAACAGCTTCTCTGTATCCCTTGGCGCGGCATGCTAAAAACAGACGTCTCACTTTAATTGATGAGGTCCCGACGCATACTGGTACGAGGCTCACATGCCAGAAACAAATACTGGACGAAGTTCACAGGTACTATGAAACCTTATATTCCCCTACCACAGTGGAAGACGCAGCTCTCGAGGAATTTCTCACTATTTTAGGTCCACAATTGTCGGGAACAGACAACGCTGACATCCTGTCACCTATTACTAAAGATGAAGTGCATGAGGAAGTGCGTAACTCACCTCTCAAAAAATCTCCGGGACTTGATGGCTTCCCTGTGGAGTTTTATTCCCGCTACTGGTCTATAATTAGGGACAAGATCACTTCCATGGCAAATCAGGTCCTGAACGGAAAACCGGTCCCTGCAGAGTTGACGAAAAGTAAAACAGTACTGATTTCTAAGAGTAAAGGCAAAACAAACTTAAACGATTTTCAGCCTCTTTCGCTATTAAATTCTGATTACAAAATAATTTCGCGTATTATCAACAAAAGACTCTGCCTTTTCCAACAAAATATTGAGTCATCCTCAATCTTGTTCTCGGACCAGATCGATATTCGAAAGTCTATCTTCATACAGAGACGTCATTGTAATTGCCTCAGTGACAAGTATAAAATGTGCGTTAATCTTTATAGATTTCCACAAAGCTTTTGACCGCGTTAGTCATAGATACCTCTTTGCGACGCTGTCAAGAATGGCTTTCCATCCCCAGATTGTGAACATGCTAAGGAATATTGCAACAGGTATAAATGCGAAAATAGCAATCAATGGCCAAACATCTAAACCCATACAGATAAGGCGAGGGGTTCCACAGGGCAGTCCCTTATCTATGTTTTAATTTTCCGTATCTTTAGAGCCCTTCCTCCGCACTGTCCACGCGAGATTAACAGGCATAACATTGAGTGGTGAGAAAACTGTCATACGAGCTTATGCTGATGACATGGGCGTTGTAATAAGGAATAAAGAGGAGACAGTTACACTGGAAAGAGAAATACAAATGCATTGTCTACGTCGGGAGCGACTGCAAATGAAAACAAAAGTCAAATATTGAATCTACGGGGCCTAGATCACCTTCGACTGGCATGGGAAAAACAAGACAACAAACATAAAACTTTGGGAATAACTTTAATGGCAAGTCCGATGAGGATGGCTGCTTTTAACTGGACGGAAACTAGGAGGAAAGTTTATGGTGCTGTAATCGAGAACATCCATCGAACTATGGACCTTGTGCAAAAAGTCAGATTCATCAACTCCTGCGTTTTGTCTAAAGCGTATTTCACTGCGCAGGTATTTCCAATCCCTAAACTAGTAGCGAAACGGATCACGTCCACTGTTACCAATTATTTATGGCGAGGAGACATATTCAGGGTTGGTGCGACTACCGTTATACTGGATGTCAGAAACGGGGGCCTCGGTTTGGTGGATATTCGCAATAAAGCGTCTGCTCTGTTCCTCAAACGGCCTTTCCATATACTCAGAGAACTTCCATAATGTATAACCGCAAAGCTCTTTGAGGCTGTGACACCCCATAGCCTGCAAGCACCGATTGATGTGCGAAGGACTAATGCCCGTCTGCAGTATATGAGGACCATTTTCCTAGAATCAAGTTATCTTAGTGACGAAATCAGAAGCAACACATGTATCACAGCGCGCGACATCATACTTGAAAGGAAGCTAAATGAGGGTAGAAACAAAATTGAAACGAAATTCGCAAATTGTGACTGGAAAGCTGTATGGCGGAACATCAACTATGACGGGATATCTACAGAGGCTATTTCCGCATGGTACAAAACAGTTAATAATATCATCAGCACCAACGAGAGACTATATGGGATCGGTTTAAACCAGACACACCTTTGTGGAAAGTGCAGTCTGGTGGATACACTCAGCCACAGATTCACCTGTGGTGGCAATGTGCATAACTGGATATGGATAAGGCAACAAATCGCCATTCTGACCAGATCCTCTACGGAATATATAACACCATCGCTCCTCCTGAGACCAGACATGACGTACTTTCCGAAATTAAAAACCAACGCCATTAGCTGGTTACTGGTAAAATATGTTAGTTATGTCATCCACACACTTGGGCCGGACAACGAGACTGAATTCCGCGTTTACACGAAGTGTGAATATGCAAAAATCAGCACGTATGGCAACCACAAGAAGCACTACGGCAACATGCTGAAGATCATTTTTGAAGGAATGGGTGTTGGTTAAATATATGGAACCACTACAACACCTTGAACGACAACGAACAGTCACTTGGTTTCTTATTATTATTTAGTATTACCTTGCTTCCGGAACATTTTTTTTCCCAAAACATTTTGTTCAAAATTACTCCTGTTCGGTTTCAAAAGCTTTTGAGTGATTCGAGAAGAATTGTTAAGTTTTTTTTATCATTGTTCAGTTTCTACTCAGAGAAGAGGTTTCTTTGTCTTTCTTACATCGGAGAATGGGAATATTGTGTTGAGATTTCTGCACACTTAGTGCTATGACCCAACAGGGAACATGAAAAAGGGGTGGGAGGGGTTTTGGGCCTTGACGCACTGGCAGTGAGGTGAACAGACCCCACTGCTAGTGCGTCGTGTACCACGCCCTGACCATCCCAAAAATACAAAAAACTAAATAAAAAAAGGAAAAAGAAAATGAAAGTGGATAATCAAAAATTGGATTGCTGGAAAAAAGGATGTATAAAAAAGTGGATAGCGAAAAAAACAAAAAAAGTAAAAAAAGGGGGTAGCGTCTTTGATAACCAAGCAAAATGTCCTCGGTCCCTGGTTCGAATCCCGCCACTGCTTAAATTTTCATTATTGATCAGTTTTGGCGGCCGAAGACTTCCGACATAAGAAGTCAGCCTCATTCTACCAACGGCCTTGTCAAAGAGGGCAGAGGAGCGGGCAGAGGGCCAGGGCACTCTCTTGTCCTAGGGGTGGGAAACTGCCCCTAGAGGAGGAAGAAACAGCAATGATCAACGACATGAGGATGCACAGGGCAATGGAAACCACTAGATTAAAGACGCGTGATGTGTATCCACAGGACACGTAATTGAAAAAGTGTCATAATGATCTCTTCATTGGAGAAAGATCCCGGAATAGTCCCCCAATCGGATCTGCGGGAGGGGACTCCAAGGGGGAGGAGACGAGTTTTAATAACCGATGATAGTACAACGTTCTACGAGTCGGGGCGTGAAGTGTGGTGGGCAACTTAAAAAACCTGAAAAGCGAAATGCAAAGTTTCACTCTAGATGTAGTAGGCATCAATGACGTGAAATGGAAAGAAGCCATTTATGATCAGATGAGTAGTGGGTAATATGAATAGCGGCAGGAAAAGGTGTAACGGGAGTAGATTCGTTATGAACAGCAAGGTAGGGCAGAGAGCACGTTACCACGAACAGTTCAGTGGTAGGGTTGTTCTTATGAGAATCGACAGCAAACCAACACCAGCAACTGTTCTTCAGGTGTTCATCTTGACGTCGCAAGCTGAAGATAAAGAGGTAAAGAAGGTATATAAGGATATTGAAAGGATAATGCAATACCTAAGCGGATATGAAAGTCTGATAATAATCATGGGGGAGTGGAATGCAGTTGTAGCGGATACAGGAGAATATGGGCCTGGGACAAAGAATGAGACAGGAGAAAGACTAATTGAGTACTATAATAAATTTTAGCTACTAACAGTGAATAGTCTGTTGAGGAATCACAAGTGAAGGAGGTATACTAGGAAAAGGCCGGGCGATACGGGGAGATTTCAGTTAGATTACATCACAGTCAGTCAGTGTTTCCGAATCAGATACTGGATTATAATGTGTACCCAGGAGAAGACTGAATAGGGATGAAGACTATTTTGAAGTTTAAGAGAATAACCACGAAGAATCAATGTGCAAAGAAGTGGGATACGGAAGTACTAAGCTGTGGAGACATACCCTTGAAGATAGGCCGTAGATTCAGCAAATAATCAATAACTCAGTGGGCAGTGCAGTTGAAAAGGAATGGACAACTCTGAAAAGGGCTATCACAGAAATTGTAAAGAAAAAATAAGTACAAAGAAGTTAACTGCGAAGAAACCAAGGCTAACAGAAGAAACACTTCAGCAGATCGATGAAAGCAGGAAGTACAAAACGTTATGGGAAACTCAGGAATACAGAAGCACATGTCGCTGAGGAATGAAATCCGTGTGAAGTGCCGGAAAGCTAAGACGAAATGGCTACACGAAAAATGTGAAGAAATTGAAAAAAGAATTGATTGTCGCAAGGACGGACTCAGAATACAGAAAAGTGAAACCAAACTTTGGTGACTTTAAAAGCAAGGGTGGTAACATTAAGAGTGCAACCGAAATTTCAATGTTAAATGCAGAGGACAGAGCGAATAGGGGGAAAGAATACACTGAAACCTTCTATTAGGGGAGATATTTGTCTCATGTGATAGAAGAAGAAACAGGAGTCGTTTTAGAAGATATAGGGGATCCAGTATTAGAATCAGAATTTAAAAGAGCTTTGGAGGACTTACGATCAAATAAGGCAGAATCCATAGATAAAATTCCATAGGAATTTCTAAAATCATTGGGGGAAGTGCTAAGAAAACGACGATTCATGTTAATATGTAGAATGTATGAATCTGGCGACATGCCATCTGACTTTCGAAAATATATGATCCACACAATAATTCCTAAGACTGCAATAACTCATAAGTGCGAGAATTATCAGCAGAATCAGCTTAGCAGCTCATGCATAACAGTTGTTGACAAGAATAATATACAGAACAATGGAAAAGAAAACTGAGAATGTGTTAGATGACAAAAGTTGGGCTTTAGAAAAGGGAAGGAACGAGAAAGGCTATTCTGACGTTGTGGTTGATAATGGAAGCAAGACTTTTGAAAAATCATGACACGTTCATAGTAAATGTGGACCAGGAAAAAGCATTCGGAAAAGTAGAATGGTGCAAGATGATAGAAAAATAAGGGTAAGCTATAGGGAGAGAGACGGGTACAATACAATATGTACAAGAGCGAAAAGGGAATAATAAGAGTGGACGACCAGGAACGAAGTGCTCGGATTAAAAAGGGTGTAGGAGAGGGGTGTAGTCTTTAGCCCTACTGTTCGGTCTGTACATCGACGAAGCAATGATGGAAATAAAAGAATGTTTTGGAAGTGGAATTAAAATTCAAGGTGAAACGACATGAATCATACGATTCGCAGATGACATTGCTATCCTGAGTGCAACTGAAGAAGAATTATATGATATCCTGAATAAAATGAAAAATCAATTGAGTGCAAAATATGGATTGAGAGTAAATCGAAGAAAGACGAACGTAATGAGAAGCAGCAGAAATGAGAACAGCGAGGAACTTAACATCAGGTCTGATGGTCACGGAGTAGATGAAATTAATGTGTTCTGCTACCTAGGCAGTAAAATAACCAGTGACTGACGGAGCAAGAAGGAGATCAAAAACAGACTAGTACTGGGAAAGAGGGCACTCCCGCTCAAGAGAAGTCTGTTAGGATCAAACAAAGGCCTTAATATGAGGAAGAAATTCCTGAGATTGAACGTCGTGAGTACCGCGTTGTATGTTATTGAAACATGGACTGTGAGAAAACTGGAACAGAAGAGAATCGAAGAGATGTGGTGCTACAGACGAGTGTTGAAGCTTAAGTGGACTGATAACGTAGGAAATGAGGAAGTTCTGCGTAGAATCGGAGAGGAAAGGTATATGTGGAAAACACTGACAATGTGAAGGGACATGATGATAGAACATCTGTTAAGACATCAGGGAGTGACTTGCATGGTACTAGAGGGCAAAAACTGTAGAGGAAGATTGAGATTGGAATACGTGTAGCTAAACAATGATGACGTAAGTTTCAAGTGCTACTCTGAGATGACGAGATTGACACAGTAGAGGAATTCGTTGCAGGCCGCATCAAACCAGTTAGAAGACTGATGACCAAAACCAATTTTTTTTATGTGGCTCATTGGTGCCTGCAACCTTCAAGCTTGGCGCAGGGGTTCGTTTCCCTCGTGCTCGCCGACGCTGCAAAACTCGAGGTGTTGATACATGAGAAAGAAATGCGATATCTTGGAAGTTCGTGTGAGCTATAGCATCCTTTAGTTACGTCAAATTATCAACAAATTTCACCATAGTTTTCCTGAACGCAACCATGGACGTTTCACACGCTGAAAGGGTTGTCACACAGCCTCTTATCAACATTTCATCCATTCTTTTGATGTTTCTGCGAAGGAGGTGAACTCGCGGCATCCATCGTTGAGCAAAACTTTTCAGACAACAAAGGGTTCCTGTATGACACGCAGTTCGGCGACATCCTCGGTGAAACCGGTACACCTTCTTTGATCACGTTAGAAATAAATCCGTCCAAACAGACATCGGAAGGCCCAAAGATACCGACCGAACGCCCTGTCATCCTTAGATGATAGGTGTCACTGGATGCGGATGTGGAGCAGCATGTAGATATTACACCGATGTCCCGCTAGTTGTCAGTTTTCGTGACCGGAGCTGCTACTTCTCGGAGAAGAACCTCAGATGGTCTGAGTTCACCCCTCCTGCCCACAGGCTCAGCAGGCCCCTACAGTCACCCATCCAAGTGCTAGCCAAGCCAGAAAGCGCTAAACTTCGGTGATCTCACGGGAACTAGTGTTACCGCTGCGGCAAGGGGGCCTTGAAAAGTTTTGATAGGAAGTTATACTGCCAGCTGCTGCAGCACCTGAATATGAGGCAACCCTCTCGACACCGCGTGCGCGCTGTTCGCCTACCTTCTGGCGCTAGGGCGGCCTCCAGGCTGATTCGGTGTCGATGTTTCTGACAGGTACATTTACAACGTGCTCAACAAAGTTTCGTGTGTGGCACCGAGGGCGTCGCTGAAGTGGAGGGTTTCAGAGGAGCTTATTGCCATTTTATTCGCCCTCTGCAGCCGAAATCAGGACAGGTGAAAAAGCGTAAGGACCTTTTGTTTCTTCGGATCACGTTCAGATTTCGTGAAATGGTTTTAAGCGACCCTTAGTGCTTCCATCCTGCTGCTGTCCAAACGGGTGTGGGCTGTAATCGTGTTCAATGGGAATGCAGCCCCAAAATATCCGCAGAGAGGGATTGACATGCCCGAGGGTTGTCAACATTGTCAAAGATTGTCAAAAACAGCTTTCTTTCTTGGTCACACAGCAAACTGTAGTTTTCGACCACGAAATGCGTAGGAATCAACTCCACAGGAATGAGGTGAATTCATTGACACTCTTTGTTAGTCCCTGTGGCCTTTTCGTGTCGATTCTAAGAGGCGGTGTGGCTGAAACGTTTACCTCGTTCACCGATTGCGTGTCACGGTCCTGACCGCCATCGCAGAAACCTCAAATTAAGGGTTGACACGTGGATAAAAGGGCTGCAACAACATTCTCATCGTGTGGCACGTCCACGGTAGCGTTGGGCAGAATTCTGGTGAAATGTGGTGCCAATGTGGCGTCATTAACCAATCTTGCAGTTCACATGAACTTCGAAGCTATGTCCTTTTCCCGCATTTACCAGCACCCTGAGTCTGAATCGTCGCCGAGCACGAAAGTGACGATGTAGAGCGCTATGTTTTTGCACCATTACAAAAGAGGGTAATAGCCATGTATGAGCCAAATTTCAAAATTAAGCGTCTCGAGAGCAATCAGTTACGAGGTTTCGAAAAAGTAATCGTTTAATTCTCTCACGTAGTGGAAATATCAACAGTTTTGCCACTGTCTCGGCATTTTATTATCTCTAGGAATCCAATGAAGAACATCAGTGTTCCATCTATCCCCTGTTTGCTCAATCACATGAACCACCCGTCTACATTTTTTCATTGCATTCATAATAGCTTTTGTCACTCCAGTCAGTTACCTGGCCCGTTTGGCTGTTATCCTACATCTCTTTGTAAACCCCATCATGATCCCTGAGGAGCCCTTTGCTTTTGACTGAATGAGGAAGAGTACTGAAACGTGTAGATGAGCTAAAGTTATATGATGGAAAATATATCATGCAATTGTTGTATAACATCAGTCAACCTTAAGAGCAGTCGGGTGTAGTAACTTAGCGTCCTCCTTTGGTTCAACCAATGAGAAGAAATCATAAGGAATGGTAAAATTAATTCCGTATTGTGCCATGCATATTACAGTGATTTTAAGAGAATGAGAGAAAATGCTGATGTACAGCACTTACTGTCAGTCACTGTGTACAGTGTCGTCATTCTTTAGTTTTAAAAATAATTTTATAGGTAGCACTTTTTTTATTTTCGCTTGGTGTATATCTTTTAGAAAGAATATGTAGCAGATAATTTATAACTATCTGGAAATGGTGTTACGGACTCTTCGTGAGATTAATACTGTATGGCGAGATGTGTATCTGTGTCATACCTGTGGTTTGTAGTTCCACCGGTTGTAACCCATACAGACCAGTAAAGAAGCAAGTGGCCAGTCCACGGAGTGGCTGGAGTGCTGTGCTAGAGACAAACTCCCTGTGACTAGAAGGCAGCAGTGCAAGCGCGGCATCGGCAACTTCACACGAGTCAGCTTTCGATGATTTTCGCAAACAATGTCGCCACGGTTGCAGGCGAAAACAGTATCCCGCCTATAGGTCTTCGGCAACATCTAGGGTATTCCCATAGACACGTCTAAAAATTTGACTTGCATGAATGACTGAGACAGGCGCGAGAAGCAGCTAGCCCAGCCCACTGCACCTGTTAGGAATCAACTTACACCGACTCGACTGTAGTAAATTCATCGACGGTGAAAACGAAGAAAAACGGGCTAAAGCTGCCGCAAATGTTCGTCAAAATCTTTGACCAATAGAAATTTTTGGCATGTCAGTGCAGGGGTTCCATGACTTGCTCGGAGGGTAGTCCTGGTACCTATTAATACAATTACAAGCAGCCATACTTTCACTTCCAGAATGAAATTTTCACGCTGCAGCCGAGTGTGCACTGATATGAAACTTTATGGAAGATTAAAACTGTGTGCCAGACCGAGACTCGATCTCGGGACCTTCGCCTTTCGGACATAAGTGCACTACCATCTGTGCTACCCAAGCATGACTCATAACCCATTCTCTCAGCTTTAATTCCGCCAGTACCTCGTCTCCCAGCCTGTGGCTAGACCATGTCTCCGTAATATCCTTTCTTCCAGGAGTGCTAGTCCTGCAGTGTCTTCAGGAGAGCTTCTGCGAAGTTTGAAAGGTAGGAGACGAGGTACTAATGGAATTAAAGCTGTGAGGACGTCTCATGAGTCGTGCTTGGGTATCTCAGAAGGTCGAACATTGGCTCGCGAAAGGCAAAGGTTCCGAGTTCAAGTCTCTGCCCGGTACACAGTTTCAATCTGCCAGGAAGTTTTTAATTTCACTTGATTGTTTGCACCATCTGACCCCACCCATCTGCTTTGACCCATGAGCCCTATGTGGCGTCAAGATTTTACATTGCGAAGGATAGAAGCGGCCTGTTTTTAAATGTTATGCGTGGTTGTCTTGGTTATTAGTGTAATATACTCCTTTAATCCCAAATACTGTATGTTGTGACGTAAGAGGTTATGATTTTGGTGGTACCTACATACCTTACCGTACGGATAGAAGAAGTAATGGAAGTTATTTCACAAATATTTGACTGTTTGCTTCTGTATTTGACAAAGTTTCTGAGGGTAAGGTTAGGCAGTAACTTCAGGGCACAAGTTAAATTTTTGTGAGAGAATAGATTAAAGATTGTAACTATGAAGCTGATTCTTGCACTTGTTTGGCTGTTTTTGTAAAGTAGAAATTTGTTGAGGGTGAGGATAGACAGTAAGCTAAGTGCATATTCCAAATAATCGTGAGTGAAAAGATTACTGAAGTAACTTAAACTTTGGTTTTTACAAATATTTGAATGTTTTTTTCTTTTTTTCGGATGTGACGTCATGGATCCACCGTGTGGTGTTCTTATACGGATCATTTTCTTGTTACGGGTGGCTCACTCTTATGGCTGATGTTTGTTTCTATGAAGTGGTTCGTAGTAATTGTGTAGCTGAATGGATTCGAGTCTTTGTTATTTGTTTACGGTTTCTGACCTGTTACTTTTCATTTGTACTGCGATTCTAATTTCTGAATTTATACATTTTATTTCAGTTAATTCTGGAGTAATTTTTCTGATTAAGCTGTCGTTTTGTGGGGGTATCTGGTATCTCTGTCTTCGTATTAGCTACATAGGTCAAGCGGAATGTTCGATTGCGATTTGTTTTTGTTTTACAGGAATTGGTGTGTAATTTCTTGATTTTGGAGCTGCCCTTGGCGGGGTTCTGGTATCGTTGTCTTCTTTAATTATTCAATTCCTGTTTTGTGTATTTTGTACATTTTTGCTCGATATATTCTAAAGGAATTCGTGTGTGTGATTTTGGATTTTTTTCTGGTTTTGGAATGATCTTAGCTGGATTAACCTGTTCTTGTTTTTTCCCTCCCAAAACCCCTCATTCCGCGATATGCCCCTTAATTACATTCTACTAACTGATTGAAATATTTCCCGTGTGTCTATGTTTCTTTTCGACAGTAATGATGTATCGTGAGGTCACCATCATCTAGAATGTAATAGTACGGTTATTAAATGTCATGTGGGGCTGTCTTAATAACTCGCGTAAACTATCATTTCGAAGTATGAGGCCATGGGTCAAAGGAGACGGATGGAATCGGACCTTGCGCCGGTTTGCGCTTATTTCAAAACATAATCCTGCTAACTAGAAACGGCAGTGACCTCTTGTGCCTCATATTTCCTTTCGTGTTCCCTAGCTAAGCAATGCTCCGGGCCGGCGTACTTTTCGGTTTGTTGTGGTCTTGTGTTGCGGCGTTGTTCTACGTACTCGTCTTCAACATAATAAATAGGTGGACTAATGTATACCTTACCACTGAGATAGGTAAGCTTATTAACACCGGACTTTTGTAGTTCCAGATTATCCTTAACAGAACCCTAATATACTTGTAGCGTGTGGTGGGAAAGTAACTGACGTAATTTTCCTGTATTTGTTGTGAGTGTCCGAACTTCATCTCCGGTAATGCATTCCGTGGGAGTACAGACACTTAGGTTTTGTTAGCTTTCACCGCTGGCGGCGCTTCTAGCATCTATGCAATGAAGGCAGCACACACGACACAAGGAACATGGGTGAAGTCCTCTCTGCTGATCTAAACAGGAACGCCGTCTCTATAGTAACATCGATTCTACGAGACAAAGGAACAGCCTCGTATTACCAAGACGTATTGTCAAGGTGTACTTTCGAAATATTGTGTCAACTTGAAAATCTGGCTGTAAACTCGAGAAGAGTATCAGTGACAACACGCTTAAGGGAAACAGGTATTCTGCTGTCCGAATTATTATGAGTCCTTTTGACTCGTACTGGCAAAATGCGAGGAATGAATACAAGCACTGAAATGGACATCCTTGATTATTCCTCATCTTTTCCGTTGCAATTAACTCACGACAGTACACAAGGTATTGCAAGCAGTGGACACTCCAGGATTGGTCATATAAATTTGAAACTGGTTTTTCATTATTGCATATCGATTTCAATCACACAGTGATCATCAGCAGTGCAAGACTAAGCCCAGTGGAATCATAAAATCATGCACAAAATATAACATCAGATATACGTGTTCATAGTGAAGGTAAGATTACCTGCTATGTACATGTTCTCATGTTCTTCACTGTGAACACCTATGTTTGAAGTTACGTTTTGTGCATGATTATTTGAGTCCACTGACCTAGTCTTGCACTGCACATGATCACTCTTCGATTGAAAAAGATATGCAATAATAAAAAACGGTTTCAAATTTATACGACCAATCATGGAGTTCAATCGTTTGCCAGACTTGTGCGGCCGATGTGCGCAAAAATATCCTAATGGAATCCAATCTCAAAACAATACACAAGATAGTTGAGTCCTGCGAAAGATAAAAGCAAAATGTTTACCATCACAGTACTGACTTACAGCATGCACAGAGAAGACTGATCTGAGTGGATAACACTGGTGTCTATATTGGTGGTTGAAAGTTAATAATCGCTACAAGAAATAAAATCTTACGGTTCCCAATAAATAGCGATGCTAACACTCTCTGGCTTTCCAGCCGAGTGGCAAAAATACAACTCTTTTGACATTCCTTCTACCGAAAGTTTTCTGTACATTATATCCATCTGCGTCGAAATTCGAGAACACTTCGTCATCAAAACCTTCATTTCCTGCTAACGGCCTTGTGTTTCCTACGTAACATTATATCGATTTTATGATTCGCGAGCGGATGCGATACAACGTGACTCTCACTTTCGACTTTAGAGCGGGCGCAGTATAGCAAAATCAGAACTGGGAGGTCCCGAGGTCCTTCTTTGGCTGGGACCGGCCGCCAGATGGAGCTTTTATTTTAATTCATTTCCTTCCATAACGTACATAGTCAGCCATCTCAACACTGGAAATGTTGTAGTACAGTTTGTTTTGAAGGTTCAGAGTATACATTAGTTTACGTCGTACGCAAATATGAAGTTACGTAGGCTAACAGAGGACATATTCCGACACAAAACAAATTTTATACCCAGAGTATACTGAAACAGTATACAAGACAAAAATGTAGCACACCATATAGAAATGTAGGGTGGTATAAAACCACACTGGTGACACCATAACAAATGAAAGTGAGTGCGCGTCTGGTCCCACACCGACGCCGTCTGCAATTCCTTTCCGTCTTACGTCAACATGACCCAACGAAGATTTTACAAAAATCATGCACAGCCAACACACTTCCTTGTGATCACTGCTAGTTTTACAAACGTATTACAATTAGACGTTCAAGGCGGAACTGTGCTGTCCCTCTAAACCACGTTTTCAAAGTTTGATTTTGTTGTGCTCTGCGTGATAACGACTGTTACAGTTTCTCGCTTTGGCAACGACGCATTAGCCGTGCTTACCACCGGATTCAGAAACGAAATGATCGTCTATATCAGGTGGCATGCTGCAGTTGCACTATTATGCTATTGTTATTATTTTAACAGATATCTTTTCGACATAGAGCGGATGCCTTTTCCAAAAAAAACTTAATGACTACATCACATGCCTTAAAAATAAATATGAGTTACTATAAGTTAGTCTGTCTTGGGTGAACCTTATTATAAAGGGCTTACAGGAAAAAGTCCGCTGCAATGTTGTTTCACCATTACAAACATCGCAACTGGATCCCTATAATTTGCAAACATAGGCTACAACAATCAGTCGTGAAAATCAATAGGGTAAAAAAAGCAACATTTGAAAACAGCAGCCGCGCGGGATTAGCCGAGCGGTCTCAGGCGCTGCAGTCATGGACTGTGCGGCTGGTCCCGGCGGAGATTCGACTCCTTCCCCGGGCATGGGTGTGTGTCTTTGTCCTTAAGATAATTTAGGTTCATTTGTGTGTAAGCTTAGGGACTGATGATCTTAGCAATTAACTCCCATAATATTTCACACACATTTGAACATTTTTTTAGAATAGCAGTGACGCCAGCGCCCGAAGTGGCTTTCATGAAAAAAAAAGAACAGTGAAATCATATCACCTGAGATAGTGTCCGCCCCTGGTAGCTGAGTGGTCAGCGCGACGGGATGTCATACCTGACGGCTCGGGTCTTTTTCCCGGCTGGGTCGGATTTTCTCCGCTTAGGAACTGGTTATTGTGTTGTCTTTATCATCATCATTTCATTCCCATCGACACACAAGTCGCTGAAGTGGCGTCCACTCGAAAGACTTGCACCAGGCGAATGGTCTGCCCGACGGGATGCACTAGCTACACGGCATTTCCATTACCTGAGATACTGGTATTTTGAATGCTGTTACTTCCATATTCCCTGGAAAATAAACGGAGAGGTGAGTTTACCAATGAGAATAGGGAAATGTAAGTAAACTAATACCCCACAGCCTGCTAATATTAACCTACACAATAAGATCTGAAAACAAAGTTCTACACTCGATAAGGTTAATGGTACGTAGGGAAGTCGTGAAAGTATCATTGACAATCCTTTAATACGAGATATTAATTATGACCTCATACCTTTCACTTCAAAGGTCTGATAGTGAGTATATGAGAGTGCTTGCCACGTAATTTGTGATATTCTAGACTTAAACGCTAAACACCAGACGTGGCTTTTACATTCTTGGGCATCTTGCTCTCTTAAAATAAACAGCAACTTCCTTCAGTCGGAAATTGTGACCATATTTCAACGCACAGCCTGGGGCCACATATTCAGGTGCTCCGACTCTCTACACTTAATCTTTGCAAATTTATATTACCTGATGTCCTGGTAAAATACGTTGTTATATTAATGAACGACTCATTGTGAATATCTTATGTATGTCAGGAGACTGGTTTGATGCAACTCGCCACGAATTCCTCTCTTGTGCCAGCGTCATCGCAGAGTAGCACTTGCAACCTGCGTCATCAATTATCTGCTACATGTACTCCCATCTCTTCCTTCCTCTGCAGTTTTTGCCCTCTGGTATCATGGAAGGTTTTGCCTGATGTCTTAAAGTATGTCGCGTCATCCTGTCCTTTCTCCCTGTCCCTTTCCTCTTCGATTCTACGCAAAATCTTATCATTCCTTACCTTATCATTCCATCTAATTTTCATCATTCGCCTGTGGCACCAAATCTCAATTGCTTCGATTCTCTTCTGTTCTAGCTTTCCCACAGTCCATGTTTCAGTAGCATAAAATGGTGTACTGAACACGTACAGTCTCACAAATTTCTTTCTCATGTTAAGGCCTATGTTTGATTCTAGAAGACTTATCTTGGCCAGGAATACCCTCTTTCCCAGTACTAGTCTGCAATTGATCCGCTCCTTGCTCCGTCCATCATTGGTTGTTTTCCTACTTAGGTAGTAGAGTTCCTTAACTTCATCTATATCGTGACAATCAATCTTGATGCTAAGTTTCTTGCGGTTCACATTTCTGTTAACTCTCAAATCCTTTCGTATTTCCTCAATTTATTCGCAATCCCTGTTGTGTACTCAATAGACTGTTCATTCCATTCAGCAGATAATGTATTTTTTTTCACTTTCACTTAGGGTAGCAGTATCATCAGTAAATCGTGTAACTGATATCCTTTCACCTGGAATTTTACTTCCACTCCTGTACCTTCATTTTATTTTCATCATTGCTTCTTCGACGTACAGACTGGACTGTAGGGGCGAAAGACTACATACCTGTCTTACACACTTTTTAATCCGAGCATTTTTTTCTTCGTCGTCCGCTCTTATTATTCCTTCTTGGCTCTGATACATATTTAATTTTAAATGTCTCTCCCTGTAATGTATCCCTATTTTCCTCAGAATTTCGAACATCTTGCACTAGCTTACATTGTCGAACACTTTTACGAGGTCGACAAACACCATGAACGTGTCTTGATCTTTTTAGTTTTCTTTCAATTACAAATCCGAATGTACAAACATTATGAATGTCTCTTGACTTTTTTTAGTCTTGCTTCCATTACCAATCCATATGTGAGAACACCCTCTCTCGTGCCTTTACCTTTACTAAAGCCAGGCTATCATCATTTAACACATCATCAATTTTCTTTTCAATTTTTCTGTGTATTATTCTTTTCAGCAATTTGTATTCATGAGCTATTAAGCTATTTGTGCGATAATTCAAGCACTTGTCAGCTCTTACAATCTACGGAATTGTGTGAATGACATTTTTCCGAAAGTCAGATGGTATGTCGCCAGACTCATACATTCTACACATCAACGTGAATAGTCGTTTTGTTGCGACTTCCCCCAATGATTTCCTAAATTCTGATGGAATATTATTCTCGTACTGGATTCCATATCTCTTCTAAATCGACTCCTGTTTCTTCTTCTATCACATCAGACACATCTTCCTCCTCATATAGACCTTCAATGTAATTTTTCAATCTGTCCACTCTCTCCTCTGATTTTATGCACTCTTAATGTTAACACCCTTACTTTTGGGTGCACTTAAGGTTATTTCTGCTTCCCTGTATGCTGAGTCAGTCCTTCCGACAGCCGCAATTTTTTCGATTTCTTCACATTCTTCATGCAACCATTTCTCCTTAACTTCCCTGCACATCCTATTTATTTCATTTTCTCACAGACTTGTATGTCTGTATTCAGAAATTCCTCTGAGGATTTTTGTACTTCCTTCTTTCATCCACCAGCTGAAGTATTTCTTCTGTTGCCCACGGTTTCTTCGCAGTTACCTTCTTTGTAGTTACTTTTTTCTTTCGCCTTGTACGGTTGCTGGTTTTGGAGATGTCCATTCCTCTTCAGCTGTACTGCCTACTGAGCTAGTTCTATTGCTGTAATTATAGCCTTAAAGAACTTCAAGAGTATCTCGTCATTCCTTACTACTTCTGTTTCCCACTTTCTTGCGTATTGATTCTTTCTGATTAATGTTTTAAACTTAAGCCTACTGTTCATCACTGCTATATTTTGATCTGACTCTATTTCTGCTCCTGGGTACACCTTAGAATCCTGTAGCTGATTTCGGAATCTCTGTCTGACCATGATGTAATCTAATTGAAATCTTTCCCAGTCACTCGGTCTCTTCCAAGAATAACTCCTTCTCTTGCGTTTCTTGAACAGAATATCCTCTTTTGCTTTCTCAAATTTATTACAAAACTCAGTTAATCTTTCCTCTCTCTCATTCCTTGTCCCAAGCTCATATTCTCTTGTAACCTTTTGTTCTGCTTCACAAAAGTAATAAAAATCGAAAAATAGCTCACTGTTTCCAGAAGCTGGTATATGGTTTTGATACACAGTAGCATACACGCTTATGTACAAGCATACGCTTTCTACTCTACAGTATATTTGTAAACACAAAACAGAGAATCTCTACTCTGCTGATGCTGCAATTCTATACAAATACACAGGTATAATTATTTGAAAAAGACACAAAGCTGCAATGTTGTTGGTCATACACTGATATGATTATTTAAACAAATATTTGTTATTATGCCTATTGCGGTGTTATTTGCGACAATTTCACGAATATGTGTTTTATAAATTGTATGTTGTGGTTAGCAGGAGAGCCAACACCAGGTTACTGGAGGAGGCCGAAAGGGACGCGTTTTAGCTCACACAGACTGGCGTGAGGTCTGGAACAGGACAAGGAAATTAGAATTTAGAAACAACGGACGTAGCTGGTGGAATACTTAAATTTAATCCATTAAGGATGAACGTCGGTTTTGACTGTACATATTTCATAATATCAATAGTAACTGATAATGGCGCCTTGCTAGGTCGTAGCAAATAACGTAGCTGAAGGCTATGCTAACTATCATCTCGGCAAAGGAGAGCGTATTTTGTCAGTGAACCATCGCTAGCAAAGTCGGCTGTACAACTGGGGCGAGTGCTAGGAAGTCTCTCTAGACCTGCCGTGTGGCGGCGCTCTGTCTGCAATCACTGATAGTGGCGACACGCGGGTCCGACGTATACTACCGGACCGCGGCCGATTTAAAGGCTACCACCTAGCAAGTGTGGTGTCTGGTGGTGACATCACATTATATATTGTTGTTGTTGTTGTGGCCTTCAGTGCGAAGACTGTTTTGACGCAGCTCTCCATGGAACTGTATTTTGTGCGAGCCTCTTCATCTTCGAATAACTACTGCAACCAACATCTTTCTGAATCTGGTGAAGTTCGGTGGCAGAAGGAACAGAACTTTTGGTCAAGTTAATAAAGGGTTATGAATACAAAATCGAATAGGGGGAAAGCATCGAGCAGGTTTAATAATGAATAACAAAAGAGGCATGTGGGTTAAACTTCTATTAACTGCGTAATGAATCCAGTATCGTTGCCAAGACAGACACGAAGCCTACGCCTGCTATAGCGTTACACCTTTATATGCAACTAGCTCTGCAGATGTTGAGGAGATTGCAGATTAGATTAGATTAGATTAATACTAGTTCCGTGGATCATGAATACGATAATTCGTAATGATGTGGAACGATTCAAATATTCCAATACATGACATAATTAAGTTAATTTAACAACATCATTAAGTGAATATAACTACTTTTTTTGTTTTTGCTTTACTTTTTTATTTTTTATGTTTTCTTTCTTTTTTTCTTAATGTATATCCAAAAACTCCTCTATGGAGTACAAGGAGTTGTTATTCAGATATTCTTTTAATTTCTTCTTAAATACTTGTTCGTTATCTGTCAGACGTTTGATACTATTTGGTAAGTGACCAAAGACTTTAGTGGCAGTATAATTCACCCCTTTCTGTGCCAAAGTTAGATTTAATCTTTAATAGTGAAGATCATCCTTCCTCCTAGTATTGTAGTTATGCACACTGCTATTACTTTTGAATTGGGTTTGGTTGTTAATAACAAATTTAATAAGAGAGCATATATACTGAGAAGCTACTGTGAATATCCCTAGATCCTTAAATAAATGTCTGCAGGATGGTCTTGGGTGGACTCCAGCTAGTATTCTGATTACACGCTTTTGTGCATTAAATACTTTATTCCTCAGTGATGGATTGCTCCAAAATATGATGCCACATGCAAGCAATGAGTGAAAATAGGCGTAGTAAGCTAATTTACTAAGATGTTTATCACCAAAATTTACAATGACCCTTATTGCGTAAGTTACTGAACTTAAACGTTTCAGCATAACATCAATGTTTTTCTTCCAATTTAATCTCTCATCAGTGGACACACCTAAAAATTTTGAATATTCTACCTTAGATATATGCTCCTGATTAAGGTCTGTATTTATTAATGGCGTCATACCATTTACTGTACGGAACTGTATGTACTGTGTCTTATCAAATTTCAGTGAGAGTCCGTTTACAAAGAACCAATTATTAATTTTTCTGAAAGACATTATTGACAATTTCATCAGTTAATTCTTGTTTGTCAGGTGTGATTACTATATTTGTATCATCAGCAAAGAGAACTAACTTCGCATCTTCGTGAATATAGAATGGCAAGTCATTAACATATGATAATAGAAACTATGCAGATAGTTAAAGGAGACGTAAATTTAATACTGACGAGAGACTGGGATTCTGTATTAGGAAAATAAATAGAAGGAAAAATAGTAAGTGAATATGGGATTGGGGGAAAGGAATGAAAGAGGAAGCATCGTGTTAGAATTTTGTACAGAACGTAAATTAATAATCGCTAACATTTGGTTTAAGAACCCAAAAAGAAAGTTGTATACTTGGAAGAGACCTGAAAAGACAGGAAACCTTCATATTCATTATGTAATGGATTGACGGAGACTTATTGACAAAGTTATAATTGTAAGACATTTCCAGGGGCAGATGTGGACTCTGAGCACAATTTATTTGTTATGAACTGTAGACTAAAATTGAAGAAATTGGAAAACTGTAGGATATTAAGGAGATGGGACTTCGGTAAGTTGACAGAACCAGAGGTTACTGAGTGCTTCAGAGGAAGCGTTTATTATGGTTGACTAGAAAGATAGAAGGAATACAGTTGAAGCCGAATAGGTAGCTTTAAGAGATGAATTAGTGAGGGCAGCAGAGGATGAAATAGGTAAAAAGACATGACCTGGTAGGAAACCTCGGATAACAGAAGAGATATTGAATTTAATTGATTCCAAGACCTACTAGGAATCGTTGGGATAACAGAAGAGATACTGAATTTAAATGATGAAAGGAGAAAATTAAAAAATGTAACAAATGGAGAGATGCAAGGGAATACAAACGTCTAAAATACTTGACTAACGGAAAGTTCAAAACAGTTAAGCAGGAAGAGACAAATGTAAGGATTTAGAACCATGTTTGACTAGGGGAAATATAGATACCGCCTACAGGAAAATTAAATAGTCTTTTAGGGGAAAGAGTAGACGCTGTATGAATAGCATGAACGAAGATGGTAAATCAGTTTCTAAGGAAAGAAAGAAAAACTGAAATGTGGAAGGAGTATATAATGGGTCTATATTGTAGAAAGGGAAGTGGACGTAGATGGTGGGATAGAGCATATTGCATAACGAGAAGAAAATGACGAAGTTCGAAGTCGAAACAAGAACCTGGGAGTAGACAATATTCCGTTAGCACTACTGATAGCCTTGGGAGAGCCGGGCATGATACAACTACTCCGTCTGGTGTGAAAGATGCATGAGGCAGGTGACTTTCCGTCAGACTTCAAGAGGAGTGTAGAAATTCTAATTCCAAAGAAGGTAGTTGCTGAGAGGTGTGAAAATTACCACACAGTCTAATAAGTTACGATTTTAAAATAATAATACGAATTTTTTAGAAGAGAATGGAAGAACTGCTAGAAGTAGACCTCGGGGTAGATCAGCCATTTATAGTATTTGTGGACTCAGAGAAAGGTTTTGACAATGTTGACTGAAACTCTTTCTTTGAAATTCTGAACTTAGTAGCAGTAAAATATATGGAATGAAATGTTATCTGCAACTTGTACAGAAACCAGAATGCAGTTTTAAGAGTCGAGGGAAAGGGAAGCACTGGTGGAGAAGGAAGAGAGACCGGGTTGTAGCCTATCCCGGATATTATTATATATGTACATTGAACAAACAGTAAGGAAAACGAGAGAAAAATTTTCAATAGGAATTCAGAGAGATGAAATAAAGACTTTGAGGTTTGCTTATGACATTGTAATTCTGTCAGAGACAGTAAAGAACTTGAAAGAGCAGGTGATCAGAATGGAGAGTGTCTTCAAAGGAGGATAAAAGATGAACATCCACAAAACAAAGCAAGGATAAAGGAATGTAATGGAGTTAAATCAGATGGTGATAAGGGAATTAGATTAAAGATAGTTTAAAAGTAGTGTATGAATTTTGTTACTCCAGCAACAAAATAACAGATGATGGCCCAAGGAGAGATAATATAAAATTTAAGTGGCAAGTACAAGCAAAGAATTTCTGGAGAAGAGAAGTTTGTTAACACTGAATATAGGAAGTCTGTCTGAAGGTATTTCTCTGGAGTGTAGCCATTTATGGACGTGAAACAGGGATGACAGATAATTTAGATTAAAGGATAATAGAGGCTTTAGAAATTTGGTGCAACACAAGAATTTTGAGGATTAGATGGGTCGATCACGTGGCTATTGGCGGGAAGAAGGGAGGATGGTACTGAATAAAATTGGGGAGACAAGGAATTTGTGGCAAAACCTGTGCAAAATAAGTGATCGGTTGACATGACACGCTCTGAGAAATCAAGGGAGCACCAATGTGGTACTGGAGTGAAGTGTGGACGCTAAAAATCGTATCGCGAGATCAAGATATGAATACAGTAAGCGACAGTTATGTATTATTAATAATATAACAGCTTTGTGTCCTTCGTGAAGTAATTGCACCTGTGTATTTGTAGAAATGCAGCATCATTAGATATCAATTACTTTGGCTTGTGTTTACAAATACGCTGTAGAACAGAAAGTGTCTAAGTGTACATAATCATAACTACTCATACATTACTTCAAGACCATGTACCTACAACTGGAAACAATAAGTTATTCTTCAACTTGTCTTAGATTTGTGAACTTTTATTCAAGTGTTCCACTTCTTAAAACACCAATGTATTCTTATCAGGACCAGAATTTGGAAATAAAAATTATGTAGACTGCCAAAGCAACTGAAATTAGCCCCCACGTGTCGAAATGCATCGTGCACGGAAATAAAATCATTATTTGGACTGAAGCCGATGGTTGTTAGCAATACAGTCAACGAAGAAATCCCTGACAGCAGCGGAAAAAGTTAAGCTGTTGGTACTTGTTGACCTATTGACCTTTTCCTTTCTTCTGTGCCACTCTTGCACATATCATTACCTATCCTGCTTCCGATGTATCGAAATGAACATAGCACTACTATATTCTCTTCCCCAACTGTGATATTTAGTTCTCCAGGACGCCCATTGTGACGCTTCCTTCTTCTTAATGAACATATCTTAATCTACAACCACCACTGTCTGTAATCAGCGCTTTTCTAATGAACGGCTAGACGCAGCAAGTTGTCATTTATGTTGCATACTTAGGTCTGTAGTGCTTTGGCAGCATAATAAATGTTAGCTTCAAAGTCAATTCAGTCAAGAGATGCTGCCACTTGCATCCCAGATTTTGATGCTTGCAAACTAACAAATGGAAACCTATAGGGTATTTCCCGTTGTTGCAGACTCCAGACACAAGGCAAGAAGATAAGTTTCACATCAAAAGTAGAAGTAAAAATCTGAAAACATTAGTCTGTGGTTATATCGCACGGAAAGAAGTTTTGTTATCAGACTGTCTGCCTGTCCCTGTGTCTGTTGACACCGCTTTCTCACCGGAATGGGTTGTCGAATCAAATTGAAATTTATGTCAAAAACAGAGCTCTCTAGCCCTTTGTTGCTGTCAGAATGTTATGGTTCAAAGTCAATGCAATAAAAAAATAGGATCATTTATTACATACTTTGATATTCACAAACTCACTCATTAAAACCTATATGTTACTGTCCACTGACGTAGAATCATGAGATTTGGCAAGAGCAAAATTTCAACGATACAAGTAAAGGAAAAAAGGATCAAAAAAGTGTTAATTTGTATTTATATCATACGCCAGAACAACCTCCCTGGCGCCTTTACCTTTCTATAGGAAATTTATCGTTATCTAACATGTTCTCAAGTTTATTATCCATTCTCCTGTGCATTATTCCTGTCAGCAGTTAAGACGTATTCACTGTTATGGTGACAGTGCGGCCATCCCCACTATTATCTTGCCTCGCTGTCTTTGTTAATGATATATTCCGATTATATTCCGATACTCTATTAACGTAGTCTCATAGTTTCTACACAGCAACTTGAACAGTAGTCTGTTTGTCACTTTCCTCGATGTTTTAGGAAATTATGACAGAATGTGATTTATGTCTCTTGCCTTAACTGGTTGCATGTATTCCGAAGCTATGATAAACTACAATGCAAGATCCTCTGAGTCTTCCATATCGACTCAATTTTCTTCTTCTACCACATCATCAATCGTCCCCGGTAGAAGCATACAACACACTCTTTCCACCTATACACTTGAACTTTTGCGTTTAATAGTTGAATTCGTCTTGAACTCGCAACATTGCCACCGTAATTTTAATTTCACTGAACGTTGTTTTGACTTTGCTATATGCTGAATCAGTCCTTCCGACAACCATTTCCTGCATGAACTCACAACAGGTTTCCCGCAACAAATTCGTCCTGGCTTCCATGTACTTTCAATTTATGTTTTTCCTGAGTGAGTTTTACAATTTCATCTCTTTGGGTCTCTGACCACTTTTTCTTTCTTCTTTGTCAGTCAACTGAAATACTTCTTCTGTTATCCAAGGTGATTGTCGAATAGTGTATTCCCTATCTCTATCTGAAGTTTATTGAAGATTTGAATTAGTTACTCTCCTGTTTCTTTCCTACTTCGAAGCAAAATTATCGAGTAACTAGTTATTCCCTCCATTTCCCTACTGCGGATTAAAAATGGTTCAAAGGGCTCTGAGTACTATGGGACTTAACTGCTGAGGTCATCAGTCCCCTAGAACTTAGAACTACTTAATCCCAGATAATCTATGGACGTCACACACATCCATGCCCGAGGCAGGATTCGAAACAGCGATCGTCGCGGTCGCGCCGCCTAAATGGCTCGAACCAGCGATTCGCCGTGGTCTGGAACGCTAGCACCCCATCCGCTGCTGCGTGTAGCTGGTGGTGTGACATGCCCCTCCACACTAGAATGCATATTGTTAGAAACCCGCACATATTTATACGCGGCTAGGCCCCCCTGTTTCTGCCATACACGCAGGACAGACATTCTACCATTATTAGCGAGGCATTTAATGAACATTATCATCAAATTATTGCGAGAATTCAGTTAAACATTAAATTAGAACAGTTATAGTGGCATTATCGCATTAGACTCTGAACTGCTCTGGTAGTTGGATTGTGTGGATTATTTTTGGTCTGTGACTTTCAGAATATAGTGAACATTTTAGAGAGAATGTTTTTTTTATTATGGATCCCAGACAATCTCCTAACTCCTCAGACAACATGCAAAACCACTACATATACTCTTTCAGCAATTTGACAGCCCTGTGGTATCTATTCTGCTTCGCAACAGTTTGTATGCGTAATTCACTGCAATCCTGGCCATACCTGGCTGTAACTTGTGCTCAGAATATGGCACAAAACTAAGTTCCCCTACCCTAAATGTTGGTGCCGCTACATAACCCTATATTCCCGCGACCCGTTACTTTTATCTTTCCACTTCACCTAAGTGAACCCTAATATATCTATTATTAGCCTTTGCTTGTCCCTTTTAAGATACCGTACCTTTACTATCATTTTAAAACTTCTTGCATTAGTCGTTCCAACTCGTAGCCTGTTACCCTTTCATTGATTACTCAGCATTTTTCTCACGGGCCCATCGTAGATATCTAAATGGGTGACTAATTATCAATGTTTTGTCAGTTGAGAAATTATCGTAGTACTTTTGCAGCTCCACGCCACTGATCCTGCAGTTATTCGTAGTATGTGTCTCTAATGCTGTGGTTTCCATTTCCTTTATTATCTTGATACCGTTGATCATTGCTTATTCTTCCATCTTTTATAGGCAGATGTCCATGCCAAGGGTAAGAGAGAGCCCTGAATCTCTGTCCGCTCCTCCACCCTCACTGACAATGCCGTTGGCAGAAAGAGGATGACTAATTACGCCGGAAGTCTTCGGCTGTCATTGCAGATATATTTTATTCAAACAATAAGCAGTAGGTTGGTCTGAATCTGGAACCCTTTAAGGTCTTCATTACAAGTTAATGACGATACCTTATACAATGGTACAAATCAGAGTTAATTGTAAGGAAAAATAGTAACAAGCACCTCCTAAATACATAAAGAGAATTAACTGTTTCTCAATAAATAGTGTAACATTCCCCACGCCATATTACTATCAGACTAACTGTGACACTTACTTCCTAGAATATTAAGCTTAATTCATGAATTTTTGTTGGTATTTTTTCTGGAGAAAGTGTGTGTAAAGCATATTTCATCAATCTCGCTACATTCATAAACTGTCGTTAGGAAAGAAATTTCTAATGTTACTCTGACCACACGAATTGGCATTCTTCCACGAGCTATAAGAAAATTTGGTTGAATTACTCGCATGTCGTTTTCTGTGGTTGAAGCGGATCTTCTGTTTGATCTAACAGTACGTATCAGGTGTTTAAATGACGGAACAGTTCACGGTAACCGAATTACCAGTCATTAGCAGACCATCTTTTAGGAACAGTACTCCCAGATTCAGATAACACATACTGTGAAGCGTCATTAGAAATTCAATGCACAGAGTAAAATGGTACCGAAATGATTCCACTATTGAGTGTAGTTAACAGCATTCGAATATTTTATATTGTAAATTATTGTCGATATTTACCTACGGTTTCCCAAGCTTTGTAGTAGTGGTTATTTGTAGCCCTCAATACTTGTTTGTCGTTAATTATTGAACGGTCAGCAGTTTAGTCAGTGACGTAGACTCGCGAGGGTGAATGACGTAATTCGTGAGATCACGTTAAGGTTCAACATTTAAAGGCTTACCACGTCACAAACAAAAAATTTTTGTAAAATAAAATTAAACAAAATAAATCTATGGCCCCCACATTAGGATCCTGAATTTAATTCATTTAAGTATGACGGCATCTCTTTCCGTTGTATATAATAAGAATGCAGCATGTGGTACAATCAGTCAGTTGGTTTGTTTTCAGTAACTCATTTCATGAGACCGGCGAGGATCACAAATTATCACATATTTTTGCTATTTTCAATCTGTTCTAATACCAAATAGTTACATCTTAAAAGTCAAATCCTAATATAATCCTGAAAGTAACATTTTATGCTCTCATTTAAAGACTTTGTCGAAAATGCAGTTACTGAACCAAGTTTCTATGCGATTGTGTCGTTTTGGTCAGCAAATTATCTTTCCATATTTTTCTGTTCTGTTATAAATGAGAATTGTTCTCTAGATATTGACTGAACATCGTGTGCTGGGATGATATGTTTTCCTCCACTCATCGAAGCAATTGTCATGATACTGCTCTTGTGTGCTCTTTCCGACCTTGTTATTCGTAGTATGAAATAATGAAGCAGAGATTGTAAACACAAGATGCTAACTACAGGAACTAAGTTTTATTTATTGCTCAAATGTATACACCAGTGCTTTCATCTCTCGTTTCCAGCTGAAGCCATTGTTATTTTACATGCCGCTCTCCCAGGACGGATAATGTTGCACAAAAGCTGCCGGTAATTTAGAGGCAGAGAGGGAGTGAATTGTCCATTTGTGTAAAGACGAAACCCACTGCCGTTCCTCAGTGGTAGTGAGTTTCCGCTTCGCAGCTGTTGCGTGAGAGCATTTCTGTTCACTCTTTCTGATACATGCAAAACATTTCTCTCTATAGAAGTCCATTCTCGAACAACAGGGAACGTTTTTGGCATACAAAGGAATGGCACTCACTATACAGACGTCTGGAATGCCACCACTTACGCTTTGTTTTGCTATCTTACTGTCGACGTGAAAGAATGTTGGCAGAGAAATACTTATTTCTCCCTGAAAGTTATACACTGAGCGTATTAACGCAAGGAGCCTTTGTACGGATATAAACTATGTGTCAACATGCATTCGCAATTTAACTGCAGAATTCTCTATAAATAATACACTATTCTGCTAAAATTGAATAAGTGCAACATCTTTATTTGTAATCGTGGTGACTTCCTGTTTTGAAAACTGTAAGAACCTACGAGTTTATTCAGGCTCAGCTTATATACGCGGCAGGTATACTTCCATGCAATGTACTCCAATTGATACAATTACTTGTCTAAACGGTTGATTTTAACGTTAATCAGTGACCCAACCTCCCATTTCCGAGCACTAAAGATCACAAATAATCTAGTTCTAAGAGCTCTGACTCCGGAGAACTGTCCGTCAAAAAAAAAGGGGCCGAACACGAAAATCGTTAGTACTATGCTAAGTATTGTTATTTTGAATCTCCTTGGAGCTCTAAATTTTGCATCTGTATATACACGCGTAAGCCCTGGAATGGCAAAAGTTGCGGTGCACTAACTGAATACCAATTTTAAAGACTGGTGCACCACAAAGAATGAGAAAGCGTATTGGCCTAACCCGTATCACGCTGTAAATTGAAATATATTGTAATGAATTCAAAATTGACTTAGCATTGAGTCACTCAAATAATCTTCATTTATACCAGGAAAACGGTAGACCGCCGAAAAAACAAATGTTGCCTGTATTCTGTAAGTATGGTAATTTTAGAAAGATCACAACTCCAAATAAACAAATTTTCAGGAGAAAAACTATCCCTGAAATATATTTGAAGAAAAAGGCAGTGACTGCAAGATGTTGGGACGAAAATGTGTGAATAGGAAGCTGGATAAAAATTAATATTTTATTGAGTGTCTGTCCTTATTATGATGTATATAATTATAGCTGGTCATATATATAATGTACTATAGAGATTAATATGTCTTATTTTGTTGCAAAGAAGGAACATTTTGTTTTATTTAGTTTCCTATCAAAACGTCCTCATTCCAGGGTTAGAATTCGGCCACAGCTTAAATTTTTAATTAATAATGAGCATTGGTGGCCGAAGTCTTCCAGCATAAGAAGTCACCCTCGTTCTGCCACCGGCCTTGTCAAAATGAACCTAGGAGCGGACTGAGATTCAGGTCACTCTCTAGTCCTAGGGGTGGGAAACAACTAATATAGGCATGAGGATGCAGAAACCAATGGAAACCACTGCATTAAAGGCACATAACATGTATGCACAGGACAGTCACCTGTTACTGAAAAGTGTCATGATGGTCTCTCAATTGGTAAAAGATTCCGGAATAGTACCCCATTCGGATCCCTGAGAGGGGACAGGAAGTATCAACACGCAAAGAAGTGAGATACAGAAGTACTACGGAATGACGAGATACGCTTGCAGTTCTCTATGGCTATAGATACAGCAATAAGGAATAGATCAGTAGGCAGTACAGTTGAAGAGGAATGGACATATCTAAAAAGGGCCATCACAGGTGTTGGGATGAAAGACATAGTTACAAAGAAGGTAACTGCGAAGAAACCATGGGTAACAGAAGAAACACTTCAAGTGATCGATAAAAGGAGCAAGTACAAAAACGTTCCGGTAAACTGATGAATATAGTAATACAAGTTGCAGAGGAATGCAATAAATAGGAAATGCTGGGAAGTTAAGATGAAATGGCGGCATAAAAAACGTGAAGAAACGGAAAAAGAAATCACTGTCGGAAGGACAGACTTAGCATACAGGAAAGTCAATACAACCTTCAACGACATTAAAAGCAAGTGTGGCATCATTAGGAGTGCAACGGGAATTACACTGCTAAATGCAGGGAAGAGAGCGGATAGGTGCAAAGAATACGTTGAAAGCCTCTATGAGGAGGAAGATTTATGACGTGGTAGAAGAGGCAGCAGGTGCCGATTCAGAAGAGATGGGAGATCCAGAATTAGAATCAGAATTTAAAAAATGATTGGAGGACTTAAGTTCAAATAAGTCAGGAGGGATAGATGACATTCCATCAGAATTTCTAAAACGATTGGGGGAAGTGGCAACCAAACGACTATTCGCGTTGCTGTATAGAAAGCATGAGTCTAGCGACAAACCACCTGACTTTCGAAAAAATATCATCCACACAATACCGAAGACCGCAACAGCTGACAAGTGCGAGACTTATCGCACAATCAGGTTAACATCTCCTGCCTCCAAGTTACTGACTAGAATAATATACAGAACATTGGAAAAGGGAGCTGATGATGTGCTAGATGACGATAAGTTTGAATTTAGAAAAGGCAAAAGCACGAGAAATGCAATTCTGAGGTTGCCGTTGATAATTGAAGCAAGACAAAAGAAAAATCAAGACACGTTCATATCATTTGTTGACCTGGAAAAAGCCTTCGACAATTTAAAATGGTGCAAGATATTCGACATTCTGGGAATAATAAGGGTAACCTACAGGAAAAGACGGGTAATATACAATACATACAAGAGCCGAGATGAAATAATAAGAGTGGACGACCAATAATGAAGTGCTCGGATTAAAAAGGGTGTAAGACAGTAATGAAGTCTTCCCCCCTCCCCCCCCAAACTGTTCAACCTCTACATCGAAGAAGCAATGTTAGAAATAAAATTAAGGTTCAGGAGTAGGATTAAAATTCCAGGTGAAAGTATATTAATGGTACGATTCGCCGATGACATTGCTATCCTGAATGAAAGTGTCGAAGAATGACTTAAACTACTGAACGGAATGAACAGTCTAATGTGTACAGAGTATGGACTGAGAGTAAATCAAAGGAAGACGAAAGTAAAGAGAAGTAGCGGAAACGAGAACAGCGAGAAACTTACCATCAGGATTGATGGTCATGAAGTACATGAAAAAGAAGTAGATAAAGTTAGGGAGTGGTGCTACCTTGGCAGTAAAATAACTAATTACGGACGGAGCACAGAGGACATCAAAAGCAGACTAGCAATGGCAAAAAGGGCATTCCTATCCAAGAGAAGTCTACCAGTATCGAACATAGGCTTTAATTTGAGGAAGTAATTTCAAGGAACGTACGTCGGGGGACAGCATTGTATGGTAGTGAAATATGGACGGTGGGGAACCGGAACAGAAGAGACTCGAATCATTTGAGATGTGGTGCTCCAGAGGAATGTTGAAAATTAGCTGGACTGATTAGGTAAGGAATGAGGAGGTTCTGCGCACAGTCGGAGAGGAAATGTACAAGTGGATAACACTGATAAGGAGAAGGGGTAGGATGATAGGACACCTGCTAAGACATGAGGGAATGACTTCCATGGTGCTAGAAGGAACTGTAGAGGGCAAAATCTATAGAGGAAGACAAAGACTGGAATACATCCACCAAATAATTGAGGACGTGAGTTACGAGTGCTACTCTGTGATGAAGAGGTTTGCAGGAAGAGGAATTTTTGCGTGCAGCATCAAACCAGTTAAAAGACCCAAAAATAAAGTCTTTCACTTGTTCTCATGGAATCCGAAGATCAAATGTGTGTTCAGTTATACGTCCTGTTTAATGACGTTCCAACAAATGAGATGCTCTGTTGCCATCTACCCAGAGTAGATAACATGTGAGTGTTGCAGTGAGACTTTTGAGATTTAGGTTTATTTCTTCATTGATATTGTGGTGACAAACTACCTCTTCGTCAATAGTTCACGCAACATCCAGAAAAATTAAGATCTGTGGATACTAACTTTAGAGAACATCAGTTGTTCATAGTTGTATGCACTTATACTCTACATTCTTTTTGACAATGTATATGCAATCAGTCCTTCGGAGCACTAGTTTGATCAGTGAAAAATTCCAGCACAGGCATTATAAGAACGGCGCCTTTACGAAAATGGCTCCTCACGTTTTCTAATCTACTATTGCTTGTTACGATTAGCAGTAGCGAATCATAATAGGATTTTTATTTAGTTCCATACATCCATTCGAAAACAGTCATCATTCAGCTGCAACATGATGGCGAATGCAAGAATGTACTTCATTCTCTCCTTTGATTTCAGTCCCTTCATGGTAGACATTTATTTTCATATTGGTTATATAAAATACAGTTACCCACAGTTACCGGAAGCAGAATGAATCTTAGACTGGAATATTTGGGAGGTAAAATTCTGCGTATAATCGAAGCAGTCTTTCAAGGAAGTATAAAACATCTTCGCTCAGCAATTGTGAACTCTTGTAATTCTGCACTGGTCAAGATTTTTGTTGCATCACTTAGCATATGACTTCTGATTTTCCACATTAAGCATAATGTGTCACACAGGAATCTATTTGAGGATGTCGAGAAATGACGTCAATTTTTTTATTAAAATACTTCAGGTAGTTTAGTTTACTATCGGGCGTTTTAATTTGTACACATCAAATATTTTTGCACATGTGGTCTGACATGTAACTAGACGGGGTTACCAGATGCACAATGAAAACATTAAATGAAGCTATATGATGAACACCGTTTTTCCAACTTGTGATGATAAAGCGCGATTACAGCTAAATTAAAGTCTGAAGGCTCCTCATTCGCCTGCCTCATATGTCAAATAAGCTAAAAAAGCTATATTTTCACGTACTAGGATTTGTTCACTATCGAATATAAAATTGTACATTACTTGCCGGTTTTGGTTTATTTTCCTTAGGATTCTGACGCGCTCTTCTACTCTGAATGCTCACTTCTGTTGTCATTCCATACACCTTTCTACTTTTGGTGTTGCATGTACTGGAATGATGCGGTAGGTCAGCCTGCAGCTCTCCTGTTATTTTCTCAAAGCAGTTATATATACATACGAAAAATACAATGGTTCGCTGTGACTCTCACTGTTGTACTAATAAACGCATCATTACTATTCAATAACAGAAATGTTTGTGTGTAGGCCTGTCGCTTAAAAAGTTCCGTTTTACTGCAGCAAAATACTATTAAATAGGTCTTAGGTTCAGTTACAGTACCTGCACGTTGGTCTCATTTCACGGGGGGGGGGGGATTTTTCCTGAAGTATAAAATATTAAATTCGCTTCAATCTTGCCTTTTAACCAAATGAAACTTATACTTCTCATGGTGTTGGCTTCTTTTCTTTGATTTTTTAACACTGTTTGCAGCTGACGGTATGCTAGTGAGGCGAAAAAGAGATGTTGCTGATTTAAAATGAGTAGTTCATGATTCTCCAACTAGGACCGCGCTTATGATCATTATGGAACATATATGCCAACAAAATACTATATTTCTAAAAGAAATTCAATAAAGGAGTATAGTTTTCTCCTATATGGAGTGAAGGAGATGATTTGTTTCTACGCTGACAGGATGCTAATATCTTACGTTTATATGAACTTGCATCTACCTCATCTTTGCATAATTTGGACATATGACCTTTCTAAAGTTACCAATTCATTTGCAATTAGTGCATCTCGTAGTAACTAGCTAATTTATTTTCAACTAGGATCCAGTTAACATCAAATTAAATAATTTTTCAGGCGTGGCGCGACTACACTCCAGGAAATGGAGAAAAGAACACATTGACACCGGTGTGTCAGACCCACCATACTTGGTCCGGACACTGCGAGAGGGCTGTACAAGCAATGATCACACGCACGGCACAGCGGACACACCCGGAACCGCGGTGTTGGCCGTCGAATGGCGCTAGCTGCGCAGCATTTGTGCACTGCCGCCGTCAGTGTCAGCCAGTTTGCCGTGGCATACGGAGCTCCATCGCAGTCTTTAACACTGGTAGCATGCCGCGACAGCGTGGACGTGAACCGTATGTGCAGTTGACGGACTTTGAGCGAGGGCGTATAGTGGGCATGCGGGAGACCGGGTGGACGTACCACCGAATTGCTCAACACGTGGGGCGTGAGGTCTCCACAGTGCATCGATGTTGTCGCCAGTGGTCGGCGGAAGATGCACGTGCCCGTTGACCTGGGACCGGACCGCAGCGACGCACGGATGCACGCCAAGACCGTAGGATCCTACGCAGTGTCGTAGGGCAACGCACCGCCACTTCCCAGCAAATTAGGGACACTGTTGCTCCTGGGGTATCGGCGAGGACCATTCGCAACCATCTCCATGAAGCTGGGCTACGGTCCCGCACACCGTTAGGCCGTCTTCCGCTCACGCCCCAACATCGTACAGCCCGCCTCCAGTGGTGTCTCGACATGCGTGATTGGAGGGACGAATGGAGACGTGTCGTCTTCAGCGATGAGAGTCGCTTCTGCCTTGGTGCCAATGATGGTCGTATGCGTGTTTGGCGCCTTGTAGGTGAGCGCCACAATCAGGACTGCATACGACCGAGGCACACAGGGCCAACACCCAGCATCATGGTGTGGGGAGCGATCTCCTACACTGGCCGTACACCTCTGGTGATCGTCGAGGGGACACTGAATAGTGCACGGTACATCCAAACCGTCATCGAACCCATCGTTCTACCATTCCTAGATCGGCAAGGGAACTTGCTGTTCCAACAGGACAATGCACGTCCGCATGTATCCCGTGCCACCCAACGTGCTCTAGAAGGTGTAAGTCAACTACCCTGGCCAGCAAGATCTCCGGATCTGTTCCCCATTGAGCATGTTTGGGACTGGATGAAGCGTCGTCTCACGCGGTCTGCACGTCCAGCACGAACGCTGGTCCAGCTGAGGCGCCAGGTGGAAATGGCATGGCAAGCCGTTCCACAGGACTACATCCAGCATCTCTACGATCGTCTCCATGGGAGAATAGCAGCCTGCATTGCTGCGAAAGGTGGATATACACTGTACTAGTGCCGACATTGTGCATGCTCTGTTGCCTGTGTCTATATGCCTGTGGTTCTGTCAGTGTGATCATGTGATGTATCTGACCCCAGGAATGTGTCAATAAAGTTTCCTCTTCCTGGGACAATGAATTCACTGTGTTCTTATTTCAATTTCCAGGAGTGTACAAATATTACTCCATTCAGCCATGAATATAAACACACTTGCATTAGCATATTATTTACTAGACAGTTCTCGTGGAGGCTTCTGCAATTTCTTTGCTGCACGAGCCATTAGTGTATTGCCGTCACCACGCGTTCCTCCTCCGACCAGCTACTGCATAATGGTTCTAATGGCTCTGAGCACTATGGGACTTATCATCTATGGTCATCAGTCCCCTAGAACTTAGAACTACTTAAACCTAACTAACCTAAGGACATCACACAACACCCAGCCATCACGAGGCAGAGAAAATCCCTGACCCCGCCGGCAATCGAACCTGGGAAACCGGGCGTGGGCCAGCTACTGCAACCCCTGGCAAATTGAAATACTGCGTTGCGACTCGTACTCCAAATGGAACAATTTTCCAAATAAATACAATGAACTTCTACCACGATCACTTATAGTCCTGTGTTCGGTGTGGGACGGGGGTGGGGTGAGTGGACTGCTGTAGCCTATTGCGGAGTTGTGAACACTGAGGGCTACGGCGGGGACGAAGCCTTTACGTCGTTTCTAGGTCCCCAGTTCCATACAGTGCAATACAATGCCACCATCACTTAAGAGAAATCTATCCTGCATCTAGCTAACGTTATTACTTTACAGAGGCAAATTAAATCGCGCATGTATGGCCGTTACTGTCGAGCATTTAGATAATTATTGTTTTATTTCAGTTTGTAATGGATCTGGGAGATGTGTTATTTTCTACCGGATATGTCGGTACCAAATCTAATAAGGGAGGCTGTAAATGTTTTCTTATATTTTTGTCAGAATATTTTTTGTGAATTTTAATTTGCCTCATTTTATGCTAATTTGCTTATATGTTTGAGAGTGACAGCATATTGATTAATATTAGTAGATGTGACGAACAATATCAAAGAGACTGGTTACAAGTGAAAGCTTGTGTGTTGTGTGAAATGTCTTTGACGCTGGAGTCGTCTTTGACCATAGTCAGTCGGCAGTGAACACTCGGTGTGTGACGGTGGAACAATGTACAGGCCCCCGCTATAATAATTTGCAAGTGACTAGCAAAAATGCGTTATTCTACGACTTTTTTATATAAAACATCCCTGCCCAATATTATGGGTTACAAGATGCATCCGCTTAATTACGTATATTGCTCCATTTGCGATCTACGTTCGATACACACCGTTTCAACATACACTCACAAAAAAAAAGTTTTGCCTCAAATCGGTTCCGAGGGTTCCGAAGCGTGTGCAGAAAACTGAAATAGAGATCAACACAAACATCATTTGCGACCTTTTCATTGCTCATGATAAGCACACACTGCATGTTGTACAGCCATACAGAGAGACCTCCAGAATTCGAGGTCCACACTGCTATACACACCGGTACTTCTAAAACCCAGTAACACGTCTTCTTGCACTGATGCATGCCCGTATTCGTCACTTCTGTTATCAAAGCACTGTTGGTCCAGATTGTCCCACTCCTCAACGGCGATTCGGCGTAGATCCCTCGTGGTGGTTACTGGGAAACGTCGTCCATAAACAGCCTTTTTCTACCCAGAAATGTTCGATAGGATTCATGTCTGGAGAACATGCAGTTGACTCTAGTCGAGCGATGTCGTTGTCCTGAAGGAACTCATTCACAAAATGTGAACGATGGGGGATATGGTTGCACTATCGGTTGGTGGATGTCATTCACGTATCGTACAACCTTTACGGCGCCTACCATAACCAACAGTAGAGTACGTCGGTCCTCATAATGCCACCCCAAAACATCAGGGAACCTCCACCTTGCTGCATCTACATCCATACCCCGCAGGCCACCTGACGGTATGTGGCGGAGGGTACCCTGAGTACCTCTATCGGTTCTCCCTTCTATTCCAGTCCCGCATTGTTCGTGGAAAGAAGGATTGTCGGTATGCTTCTGTGTGGGCTCTAATCTCTCTGATTTTATCCTTATGGTCTCTTCGCGAGATATACGTAGGAGAGAGTAATATACAGCTTGACTCTTCGGTGAAGGTATGTTCTCGAAACTTCAGCAAAAGCCCGTTCCGAGCTATTGAGCGTCTCTCCTGCAGAGTCTTCCACTGGAGTTTATCTATCATCTCCGTAACGCTTTCACGATTACTAAATGATCCTGTAACGAAGCGCGCTGCTCTCCGTGGATCTTCTCTATCTCTTCTATCAACCCTATCTGGTACGGATCACACACGGCTGAGCAGTATTCAAGTAGTGGGCGAACAAGGGTACTGTAACCTACTTCCTTTGTTTTCGGATTGCATTTCCTTAGGATTCTTCCAATGAATCGCAGTCTGGTATCTGACTTACCGACGATGAACTTAATATGATCATTCCCTTTTAAATCACTCCTAATGAGTACTCCCAGATAATTTATGGAATTAACTGCTTCCAGTTACTGACCTGCTTTTTTCAGCTAAATGATCTATCTTTCTTTGTATTCGCAGCACATTACACTTGTCTACATTGAGATTCAATTGCCATTCACTGCACCATGCATCAATTCGCTGCAGATCCTCCTGCATTTCAGTACAATTATCCATTGTTACAACCTCTTGATACACCACAGCATCATCTGCAAAAGCCTAAGTGAACTTCGGATGTCATCCACCAGGTCATTTATGTATATTGTGAATAGCAACGGTCCTATGACACTTCTCTGCGGCAGACCTGAAATCACTCTTACTTCGGAAGACTTCTCTCCATTGAGAATGACATGACGAATGCCTCACCAATATACTGCCGATACGGTTGAACTATCTGTCGGTGGATGGCATTCACGTATTGTACAACCTTTACGGCGCCTACCATGACCAACAATAGCGTACGTCGGCCCACATAATGCCACCCTGCTGGAAAGTGTGTCTCTCCGGCGAGTTTATGGTTGAAGGCATATGCGTCATTCATGGGTGAAGAGAATGTGATACCTATCCTGAGCGGCCCATTCGGCTTGTTGTTGGGCCCATTTGCACCGCGCTGCATGGTGTCGTGGCTGCAAAGAGGGATCTCTCCAGGGACGTTGGGAGTGAAGTTGTGCATAGTTTGAGTCGTAAGACGGAGTCCTGTTGCTGCACGAAAAGCATTGTTCAACATGATGGCGTTGTTGTCAGAGTTCCTCCGAGCCACAATCCGTAGGTAGCTGTCATCCACTGCAGCAGTAGCCCTTGGGTTGCCTAAGTGAGGCACGTCATCGACAGATTTTGTCTCTCTGTATCTCCTCCATGTCCGAACAACATCGCTGAGGTTCAATCCGAGACGCCTGGACACTTCACTTGTTGACAGCCCTTCCTGTCACAAAGTAACAATACTGACGCGATCGAACCCTGGTATTGACCGTCTACACCTCCTACTTGGTGGAATGACTGGAACTGATCAGCTGTCAGACCCCTTCCGTGTAATAGGCGCTGCTCATGCTTGATTGTTTACATCTCTGGGCGTGTTTAGTGACATCTCTGAACAGTCAAAGGGACTGTGTCTGCAATACAATATCCACAGTCAACGCTATATTCTGGAGTTTGGGGAACCGGGGTGATGCAAAACGTTTTTGATGTGTGTGTTAGCTCTATCTACAGCCGCTCACGGTACTAGGTGGGGTCGATCGTGCAGAATTATAGCAATGAGCCACGTTACTACGTTATCTACCGACTTTGTAGGTCTTTGATTCGACTGTTGAAAACCAATATAAGTTACTCGAAGAGTAAGGGACACGGTGAAGATCATAATTGCATCCGGCTGTACACAAAACAGAATAAAGGAAATTCTCTCGTCAGGTTACATGCATCGTAATGAATAATTACTTTAGTAATGATAGAAGATAAAAAGAACACAAATGAAGGCCTATTATATGAATACGGCTGAATGGTTACAGGCAACTAACGCAAATGTGGAATACATGTGTTTCTATATTTGTGATGGTCCTCGTTACTTATGCTGTGCAAAGATAATGCAGTGTGGTTTTTCCATTACTTAAAGAAATTGCAAATGAATCAGACTCCTTTATTTGCAATACTTGTTCAGTACATTAACTCATGAAGGATATTCTGATGCCCCCATGTTACATGGAATTTGATATAGATGTCAAGAGAGGCATCTCCGTCCCTAGAAAAGAAGGTGTGGAATATTGTATTCTCAGCAGAGGAGCAGCAACAACGGAGTAGATCGGTCAGGAGAGGTCAGTGACTTCGAACTGGGACTAGTTTCTGGACGTCACCTGAGCAATAGATCGATGAGGGAATTTAAACCCTACTAAAACTATATTTGATGACTGTTGGTGATGTTACTGCGTAATGGAAACGCGAAAGAACAGCCGCAGCTAAACCAAACCAGACAGACCTCCTACAATGACGAACATTGCAGATACTGGTTGCGGAAAATTGCACGAAATCACGGGAAGCAATGACTCGTGAGTTCCAAAACGACTACAAAGAAAGAGCTACTGTAATCTCAGCAGAGGAGCAGCAACAACGGAGTAGATCGGTCAGGAGAGGTCAGTGACTTCGAACTGGGACTAGCTTCTGGACGTCACCTGAGCAATAGATCGATGAGGGAATTTAAACCCTACTAAAACTATATTTGATGACTGTTGGTGATGTTACTACGTAATGGAAACGCGAAAGAACAGCCGCAGCTAAACCAAACCATACAGACCTCCTACAATGACGAACATTGTAGATACTGGTTTTGGAAAATTGCAAGAAATCACGGGAAGGAATGACTCGTGAGTTCCAAAACGACTACAAAGAAAGAGCTACCAGTAGTCCTGCTAGAATATTGATGGTGCTTAGGGAATTAAATCAATCGGGGTACAATGGTCCAGTAGCTCTTCATAAGAAACAGATATATGTTATCATAGCTAAGCGGCACCGGAGATGATGCACAGAGCCACAGCATTCAATACTAGATGCCCTAAAACAAGTGTTTCGAAGGTGAACCACGCTATAACCTGTAGTACTGGTAGAAGATTTAGGGCCTGATGAATGTCTGGTAACACTCCCTGCCCTCATATGCACTGCCAGACGTGAATTGCTAAGGAGGTGGTGACGCAGTATGAGGAAGTTTCTTGTGGTTAGGATATGGCCCCCTAAATGGGCTTAAGGAAAAATTAAATTAGGAAGGATATGAACACATTTTTTACAGAATTGTATGCTGTGTGTAGGAGAACAAGCGTTCCAAGACGATACTTGTTTGCATCGCCATGATAATGTACCCGTTCATAAGTCAGCAGCTGTCAACACATTCCTGAAATGAATTGGCTTGCCCACAGTCACGACCTCAACCCAACTGAACCCTTTGGAATGAGTTAGAATATAGACTTTGTTCCAGATCGAACCTCACTACCTTTCGTGATTCCTGGTCTTGACACAGTACGAGCTGCCCTACCTCCGCAGACATTCAGAAAGTCTGGGAAGTAGAGTTCATGCCGTGATAAAGGAGAGGAGTAGAAACTACCATATAAGTGTCCACTAATAGGTGTCGGATACTTCTGATCAGATAGTATGAAGTTATTTAGTTAGCATGAAAAGTGCTGTTATTACTAACGACTTCATGAATGGCGAAATTAATTCAGTGACAAAAAGTACATGAAACGATTACATTTACAGATCAATAGTACAGACAGTTCTGAAGTATCCGGTATCGTCAAGTTCTGGAACACCAACACCATTACGTGATATCAATTCGAGAAAATTTGATCGTGCTGGTCATGGAAGTTGCTGCATGTGTTGCAGAGCAGTTTCGAGGGCAGTGTATGAACGAACATTATAATGTTAATACCTATCACCTAGTATATATCACCTTCCTGTAGCAAGAAGGACAAAACTATTTGTCAAACAACCTTCTTTTCATGCAGAGCGCTGGTTGGCTTCCCCGCCAGAAACACCAACATCATAAGAGAATTGTTGCTTACTGCATCACAAACCATTATGCTTGGGTCGGGCAAGTGTGTCTTGGACGAGTACACTCTATGATACATTGCTAACCAGGTCCACGTCGTAAGCTCAAAGACTATTACTTGCGTGACGGTAGAGTTTGCTTCCATTCCTGAGACCACAGCTGACCATTCCATCATCCAAATGGTTCTCTGACGTCAGCAGTCCAGCTGTGTACCTGTACGCAGTGGCATGAGTGGAAGATGGGCTAGAGGTGTATATGCTTGTAACCCCATTGCTAATAACCGCTGAGTAACAGTACAGGTTGACAAGTCTTGGTGCACTCGTCATATTATCGGTATTCCGGTATCTGTAAGATCTGCTGAGTTGTGCTTCCAATACAACGATGAAAGTGGGTGCGTGCGCTCCATGGAAGTCAGGAATCTCGTCTACAGATGTGAGAATGTTCACTTTACCTCTGATACCAGCATCGTCACAACTGAGGCATGACATCCAGCTTGTGTGACAGTTCTCCGAAAGGGTCTTTCAGCCAATCGAAAGACCACAATTTGACCCCTTTCAAACTGGGAGTGGACATGAGTGCTTCAGTGGCATGTTTGCCCGCTTGCTTCACACGTGTGCACCACACTAAGATCTCTGGTTGTGACCATTCCCTATTGAAACGTAGACGCAATGGTCCTCAGCTAGCTATGCCACCACGCTATCTGTTGGCGGACGACGCTGAAACCGTACATGTACAGCAGTCCTCAAAAGAATCATAACGACCTGAATTGCATTTCGCCTGAATCGCATACAACCCTCATAACGCAGCTGTCGAGCAGGTTCACTAATCGTTCCTCGGTACAGTCGTTTGACTATTGAAAATGGTTCCAACAAATCATCACTAGAAAACACTGCTCTGTATAGCAATAACTCAAGATGTAAAGTAGTAATACGATACTAGAAATATTAGGGAACACCTTATCGCAGATAAGACTGTCCTTAAGGCTTATAAGCTCACATTTATTACGATAAATGACGTACCTGACATGTTACCACTCTCATTATTATATCAGATAGGTAATCCACGTAGCAAGTTCGTCGTATTCATGACTTCCTTTTCAAAGTAACATACCGTACTTATTATTTAACACCAAATGACACAAAAATTTAAGTTTTCACGAGCTGCTAGTTGAGAATATGTATGAACTTCAAAGGACACGACGAGCCGTCTCGTTCTGCATATGGACCCAAACACAGGTCATGCAGATTAAGCAAAGATTTCGTGACTGATGGAAACAAACAGTCATTCCTGAGTGATATATCTCGATTCTAAAAAGTATCAGTTAGGAAATATCAACTTTAAATTACATAACGTAAACCCTTTTAACGGTGCGAATTCATACCCAGCATCAATTGTCCCTGTTAACGAACTACGAGAGATGTTAAATATTGCTTCTTCACAAGTAACTTACATGAAATACTGTGAGATAAAGCTTTGTGTTGGATAGGGATTCAAACCCAGAACATAATCGGGTTGTTATCGAAGCACAATCAGCTGTGACATACCGAATTTTCTCAACAATTGCAAGATGTTTTCACTGAAATGACGAGACGAAAAATTATTTTTTTCCTTCCCAAGACTCCAACACGGCACCTATCGCTGTTATATTACAGAGAAATCGAACGTTAAATATGGGTTTGTTACATCAGCAGCAACATGTAAACATGTTTGAACTAGAAATAATATGACGAAGAGTTCAGTGCTGACTGGGAATAGAGCTCCACGCATATCGTTGTTGACTAGACACAAAGAGACGTCAGCTACCGAATTTTTCTCCGCCAGCAGCCCAGAATAAAATCCTTGAACTTACAGTGGACTCGCAAATAGTTATGTGTCTCACTGGGAGTCAAAAACGTAAGATATCGTTAGTTTTGACAACGAATGAAAATACATTAAAAATAAAATTATTATTCAACCTCAGATAGATGTTCTCATCCTAGAGCTTGACAATACATAATGAAAACTTTAGTGCCGGGACAGGATTCGAACCCATTCAGGCGCAATATGTGGAGAGGTTAAGGAATCTGCAGTTTTGAACAAACAACTTGTAGTCAACCTGTATTGTCACGAAGGGATCAAATTTCGCCTTAAGGGCGGTCTGAGTTTCATTCCCAGTTCAGAACCAATTTTATCAACATACAGAAGCTCAAATAAAGAATGTAATAAGTGTCCTGTGACCCTACAAAGCGTTTGTTTCGTCACTAGGAATAAATAACTAGGTTACTGGTGACATAGTTTCTACATGTCACCACTCCTGACTTTATTGTGGTTCAACCTAGTGTCTACTTGGTAGAGAAGGAATATCATGTTTAATGTGAATTTCAGACCACAATTCCATTATACCTTCTTCACTTGGCGTAGCCAGAAGAGAGCGGAATCTGTCACTTCATGTCAAAAATCATCGGCAGAAGTTGGAATCGAGCCTAGACCATGGGTACATGAACCTGCCAGCTATCCAAGAGACCACCAGATTCGCTTCTCTGAGGCACATTTATCTATTATAACGCCGTTGCGCCACCCTGGATGAGAATTCTGACACAGAAGTTTCCTGTAGTGGTTTGCAGCTTGTTCAGTACATTCATTAACTTGGTTGATCGAATCGCCATGAACTAGCTCCCTCGACTACCCAGTGCATGCATTCAACTCTATTTTTTAATCACCGAAATAAAATCACGTAACTGCCACCTACACAGAATTGCCAACAGTGTAGGCTGCAGAAATTTAAATAGGAAGTGTTCCTTACCACTTGAGGTACTCTATTGCGCTTCGTTTGTTGAAAACGTCGTGCAGTGCAAAAGAAAATCTGTAAGTCTCTATCTCTCACAAGTCTACATCCGCCTATATCCATTATCTCACAACACTGTGGAATGCGGAAGTTCTGGAGGATTTGTTGTTAACTTCTAGGGCAGGTGCAGCTACGGTTCAGTTACTAATGTAACGGTAAGTGTAGTGCACTGTAGACAAAACGTCGGAGTTCAAATGCATTCACTGCTACATTTTTTAAAACGCAATTTTGCTGTCTGCTGAAGTTATCAGTCTAATGGAACTTTGAACATAATTCCCTTCAGTTCTCACCTCAAAGTAGTCAAATGTGGAAAAAGGGGCAAATACTGCGACATTTTATTCTTTTCAGGTTTAATAGTCGGCCAGGCAGCAGATGCATCTCGAAACTTTTATAATATGTATGGGGAGAGCGCATCGTGCCAAAATATGTCAGAAAAGTGTTTTCTACATTAACTGCCGTGTGGTAGTGGCATTTTATTCTTCTTCAAACCTTGTTTGGCAGCTTTAACTCAGAACAAGTTTTCTACATGCATGTAATCAATAATACACATTGTCAGACTGTTATACATAACGTCAGAGAATTCGCATATATCGTTGTGATTAATTTCTCTCTCATGTTCACTATTGTTTGAACAACACTAAAAGAAACTCTACGAAAATTGTGCACTGCATTATGAGAAATGAAATAAAACTTTCCACAATAACCTTACGATGAAAGTTTGTTTAAATAAAGCTGAGTATCTGTACACAAGCGTGCCTCTATCGAACCGAATTAGTAAAATACTACTCACTTTGATTTCGATTGGGTCTGTGTTTAATTGGTATGCTGCGTCATACGCAACAGGTATGCAAATGTAGCATTTTAAAAAGAGAGTTATGTATTCCTAGAAACCCAAAATTTGCTTGTCAGCAACGGAAAGAGGCATTACCTGTTGTGCAGCATTGTAAGTTTTTCACCATTGCACTGTGAGCGGAAAGTATTTTCTTGAGTTTTCCTTATCGATGTTTAATCTGACTGCTTGTAGCTCTTTCACAGAAGGGATAAAAACGTCACAGTCTGGGAGACTGGCACCGCGACCCAGGACTGACGCTTTTTTTTTTAGAGAGCACCACGTTAGTACAGAGCAAGCGAAGAGGTATATGTTTGGGGTTCCCACTGCAACGCCAATAGTGACTAGAACTCGTAAATCGCTATTTAAAGGTCAATTTTAGTTGCGATTTCCGCGTGCAACGACTTTCCTGTGCTGAAAACCGTAAATGCACTAACTTTTGTTACACCTCAAGCGATAACAACTCAGATTATTCAATGGAAAAGGCAGGAAAAATCAAATGAACTTTGAGACTTAATTCTGTGCACACCATCAAGTAACTCGTCGATCACAGAGTTGCCAAACATACCTTGCCTTCTTGCCAAATATTATTTACAGTACCAGCAGCAAGAAGACGAACCAATGTGTTCCTACAGAGGACTGGGAAGTGACCATAACTGGCATCTCAAAGACGCGGCTGGCACGGCGTGGAATGCATGTGATTCGCATTTCTGTAACTAGGTTTAGAGACTAGAGGGTAGTTACTACTAACAATCTGATTATCTAATTAAACCAGAATTCTACGTGGATTTATACCTATATGCAGTTCAGTTTCTTTGTACTTTTGGCAATCGTTAGCTTCATTGACATGCACAAGTTACGATGGGATGCATTCATTCTTTCCTCGATGCACACGGCTATGGGCTAATGAAGGACACATATGAAAGTTTTTTGCAATCTTAAACGTTAAAAACGTTGTACATACGAGTTGAAAGCGGAAAATATGACGAACAAAAATCAATTCCAGTAGCAAACAAGCACTGGTTTTGGTGGTCCATCTTCATTTACTATCAATACAAGTATGAAAACCTCTTGCATAAAATGCATTGAGAAAGCATCCGTTTCACATTACATTCTCCTCTTCTTTTTATTCGAAATATATAACATAAGAAATAGTAAGTTAGATTGACGAGGCCAAATGTGTCGTTTTTCCTGAGCAGATGCGTATTCCGGAACTTTAAAGGTTCGAAATTGCCTTCCTTGCCGCTCACGACGTAAATACGGAGCATGAAGCAGTCGTAAATAGTGGTCTGCTAATGTTTGGGGCTACTTAAAATAGTGGAAAGACACACTTTCTGGCTTCAGTACAAGATACAACATAAATCTGCAGTGCTTCCTTCCTTCTTTTTTGTCCTCATGGTTGCTACGTAGAGAGGATATCTGCGGTTCATAACGTCAATTAATAAGAGAGAGTGAATCATGTTTCTGAAAGTGCGACACAAAATAGATGTTACTTAAAAGTGCTGTGTAGCACGCTGCGTTTAGCAGGTTATACACAACGTGGTGGTGATTTTGGAGTGGAAAGATATTTATACGTTATTATCAAGCATGACGTCTCATCCTTTTCTTATTTTCATAAAAGACTTGAACATTTCCGTTTCACCGTTGATTAGTGAGTGCATTTTCGTGTAGCAGAGTAGTACAGTGGAAGACTATACTTTGTTGCTGTGAGTTGTGAATTCGAATATCTGATTTTCTATCCAACGTATACTATAGTGCATAGCATTTTCCATTGCAGCTTGTAATGCCGGAAATGCATATCCTCCAATTTCCATCTATTCTTCTATAATTTTTTTCGTTATTTTGTTACCTGAATGTATGACATTTATATATTGTAATTGTTTTACTCCTTATATATATAAGTCGATGTATAATTGGTTTCTTTTGTAAATATTATTTGTATTTTTACGCTGGGTCTTGCCTAGGGTTAACTATACTGGAGAAGCGAATACATCGATAGGTCGTGTGGAGATCCAAAGTGTTTAGGATCTTTGGTAGTGTTAACTCTGCCTCGTGGAGCGCGGGCAGAGCAGGGGGAGTCTGGCTGGAGGAGGGCAGTGGAGCAGATGTGTTGTGTGACGCTCCCGCGAATTGCCGCGCTTTCGGCGTTTGGCAGCATGTAATTTGGCTCGACTTGCTATGTTAGTTTCTGACATTGTGTCGCGGACGGGAGCGTTAGCTGGCACACATCAAGAGACTGTTTCGGCTGCAGACCGTGTCGAGAAGAAAGCGCGCCAATATCCAGCTTCTGCAACAGTTACGGCCGACAATGAGTGACTGTCGCCACATGCTCGATCTACGACTTCAAACCTTCAGTCAACCAACAAGGAAGACTGGTAGCACGTAAAGTTTTAGAACTGTATGGCAGGCCTCAGCTTTTCAAACTGTTACATTTTTCTCACTAAATTACAGCTACGTAGCATGAACCTTTGTTGCTCATTGTCCCAATTGCATTACCAAGCAGCCAAGCAGTGTCCCCTCCTTTTCCGAAATGAACCCGAGTGTCGTTGAAATTCAAACGCCAGCATTAAAGTCATATCATTCGATTTCACTGCTTTAATTTCAAACTTCAGTTAAGGTATTCATAGCTGGCTACAATATTTAGATTACACAAGCACAAATTAAGAGTGCGAGTTTTGTTACCGTATTTTAGCTTACCTGTAACTGCAGCTCAGATTGGTACATACTAAATTTTACTATTGCTAACTGTTGAGAATCATTTAATTCAAGTTCAGAGTCAAATCTCTTATATCTAAATTGCGTAGATTCAAGTAGCCCAAGACTATACGTATTTTACTGAATTTCGATGTGCTTCAGATACAAAGCTCACTATTAATTTCAGTCACTAAATTAACTTTGAATTTTCCGGTTTTATTAATTCTTTTGCTAAGTTAAGTCAGAGTGTAGCGAAATTTACTACTTCTGAGAAACGTGTCAACCTTCAGTTGCCACGCTTCCGGTGCTTATTGTATGTGTAATAACCTTACTTTTTCAGTTACTATAGTAATTGTCCATAGGACTGGCGACCGTAATTTCCCCCAGATCTCAAATATCTAATTACCGCTAGATAATTGTTAACGTAACGGCGACACATTTACTTTCTTTATTAAGTTTAACCCTTTTCAAAATTAATTTCCACCAGTTTTATTAGCATTTTTCCTTTCCTTTATATGTAACCCTTTCCTTCCTCTTTACCGACAGGTTAACTTCGGTGACGACTGCTTTTCCCAAATCTCTGTTAGGTACACGCGGTTTAATTTTTCACTTTCATTAAGGTCGAGAAGTGAGGAGGAGGTTACAAGCTGAGGTCGTCTATGCTGGCTGTTATTCGTACAAACCTTGCAGGTATTGTGATAGTCAGAGGCATTATTAATAACATTCACTACTGCTCATTAAAATTGTAACACCAAGAAGAAATGCAGATGATAATCGGGTATTCATTGGACAAATATATTATACTAGAACTGTCATGTGATTACATTTTCACGCAATTTGGGTGCATAGATCCTGAGAAATCAGTACCCAAAACAACTACCTATTGCCGTAATAACGACCTTGATACGTCTGCACATTGAGTTAAACACAGCTTGGATGGCGGGTAGAAGTACAGCTACCCACGCAGCTTCAACACGATACCACGGTTCATCAAGTGTGGTGACTGGCATATTGTGAAGAGACAGTTGCTCGGCCACCATTGATCAGACGTTTGAAATTGGTGAGAGATCCTGATATTGTGCTGGCCAGGGCAGCAGTCGAGCATTTTCTGTATCCAGAAAGGCCCGTACAGGACCTGAAACATGCGGTCGAGTATTATCCTCCTGAAATTTAAGGTTTCTCAGGGATCGACTTAAGGGTAGAGCCACGGGTCGTAACACATCTGAAATGTAACGTCCACTGTTCAAAGTGCCGTCAATGCGGACAAGAGAGGTGACCAGGACGTGTAACCCATGGCACCCCATACCATCACGCCGGCGATACGCAAGTAAGGCGATGACGAATATACGCTTCCAATGTGCGTTCACCACGATGACGCCAAACACGGATGCGACCACCATGACGCTGTAAACAGAACCTGTATTCATCGGAAAAAATGACGTTTTGCCATTCGTGCACCCGGTTCGTCGCTGAGTACACCATCTCAGGCGCTCCTGTCTGTGATGCAGCGTCAAGGGTAACCGCAGCCATGGTCTCCGCGCTGATAGTCAATGCTGCTGCAAACGCCGTCGATCTGTTCGTGCAGATGGTTGATGTCTTGCAAACGTCCCCATCTGTTGACTCAGGGATCGAGACGTGGATGCACGATCCGTTACAGCCATGGGAGTAAAATGCCTGTCATCTCGACTGATAGTGATACGAGGCCGTTGGGATCCAGCACGGCTTTCCGTATTACCCTCCTGAACCCACCGATTCCGTATTGTGCTAAAAGTCATTGGATCTCGACCAACGAGAGTAGCAATTTCGCGGTACGATAAACCGCAATTGCGATAGGCTACAATCCGTCCTTTATTAAAGTCGGAAACGTGATGGTAAGCATTTCTCCTCCTTAGACGAAGCAACACAACAACGTTTCACCAGGCAACGCCGACAAACTGCTGTTTGTGTATGAGAAATCGGTTGGAAACTTTCCAAGTGTCAGCACGTTGTAGGTGTCGCCGCCGGCGCCATCCTTGTGTGAATGCTCTGAAAAGCTCTCATAGCATCTTCTACCTGTCGGTTAAATTTCGCGTCTGTAGCACGTCATCTTCGTGGTGCAGCAATTTTAATGGCCAGTAGTGTATCATATTCCGGTAGCCATCACTAGCCCCTGAAACCAATAACAGTATCTGTGGCAGTTTCACAGTACACATCATCTTTATACCGTTACGTAGTGCGGGATATAATGAGAATGTCAACTGCCTAGTAAAAGTGTCTCGTTTGTGATCTGTACAGACGATATTTCCAATACGTTAGTTTAAACCGGCTGGCTATCTTAGGTCTAATTTTACATGTACAATCGAGTAACGTACTTCCACGATAGAAATGACGTGTCAGATTCTTGTCATGCACTTCTTGAGTACAACTGAGTGAAACTAAGGTATTGATTTCGTCAGTGCGACGTTGCTCTCACTTTATTTGTGTCACTGTGCTTCTGTAGTGTCTGATCGTTTGATTTCGAAGTCTGATCGTTTCTGAAGGTTGGCGCAGTACTATCCCACATGTGTACATGGGATGATGCATGAGATTATAACTGACATCAAAGATTCAGCAACACGTTTTGCAATACAAGGTATAAAATCCAACATTAATAACAAAGATGCTTTCATAAACTTTATTAATTTTGAGTTCCAAACACAAACTGATAACATTACATTTTATTTCCAAAAGCGGGAAAAGGTGGAGGGCCTTGAAGATATAGCAGCTGATCAGACGGACTTTTCTTTTTGGAAATCTTAGGGAACGCCTGCCTTGGGGGAGGGCCAGTGAGAAGCGCACCCTGTAGGGCTGATGGTGCAACATCAGCTACATGAGGCAATAAAGATAATTCAGTATTGGTGACACAATCTTGGTAGATGGTGGGATTCAGTACTTGAATACTGCCAGCTGTGTTGAAGTTGCCCGAGGTGGTGGGGGGCAGTGACTCTGCAGGAATAGAATTGCCAGTGTCCAAGACGGTGGGTAGCATGAGATCATTAGTGGACGTGCAGTAGCCACCATCCAAGAAGGGGGGACATGGTGGCTTAACATCGGCATACACTTCGACGCTGTGCAAGGTGGTGGAGGGCAGCGACTCAGAGGCATTAGAGTCGCATCTGCCAGCGTTGCTGGGAGGCAGCGGCTCACTAGTGGATGTGGCATCGCGAACATCCAAGATGGTGGGATGCGGAGGTCCATCATTGGCAAGCTTGTTGCCATTGCCAAGTGTCGTGGGGGGCTGCAGTTGAGCAGTAATAATATCGTCACTGTGCAAGACAGTGGGGATCAGCAGTTCATTAGTGGATGTGCTGTCACTGCCTTCAAAGACAGTGGGGTGAGACGGTTCATAGTCAGCAGTGTTGTCTCCATTGCAAAAGAAGGTGGGGGGCTGCAACGCAGCAGCATTACTTTCTCCACTAGGCGAGGTGGTGGGGGCCAGTGGGTCATCAGCAACACTAACATCGCCACTGCCCAAGTTGGTGGTGGGCAGCAGTTCGTCAGTAGTTGTGGTCTCGCCGCCTGAGGTGGTGGGAGGCGGCGGTAGCGGCGGTGAAGGCGGGCGTGGCAGCGTCGGTGGCAGCGGCTGCTGCTCGGCAGGGGTAGTGTAGCCACTGCACACGGTGTCGGAGACATCCCAAGCCTGGAATTAGAAGGATATTCTGTATTAGGATTGATTTTCTTGTATGTAGTAGTGGTTCAGAATACGTGCTTGTAGTACCTGTTTTTGTATATTCACTGACAAGAGAAAAAGTGAAACACGAAAATATAATCATTGGTGATCAATTTGGGTTACAACAGCTGTATGTGGGCGAGAATTAACAATTTATGAAACAAAGCCTTGAATGCAGTACATGAATTCCAGCACAAAACGTCAGATCAACAGACTGAGGTACAAATTTGCGGTCAGGGTGAGTGGGATAACCGTGACAGTGCTCCAACTGTGATATGAAATTGCACCTCAGACGGTAGTCCAGGTCGTGCTCTAATGAATCAAACACACAGACAGACTGCTTGCAGGACCTCAACTGGCTCTTCCTTCTAACGAACTCACTACCAAGGTGGAGGCAAAACCAGCTTTCGTCATGAAACTCTACAGTATTCCACCGTGCCATACGATGAGCTTTCCCCTAACTCCACTGCAGTAGTATATAAATGTGTTTAAGGGTTAGTGGAATGCACGCTACAGGTTGTCTGCCTCGGCGATATCCTTGAAGTAAACGATATTGTTGCTCATATTGGTGCTGCTGAGTCAGTAGCACATGTGGGAGCCATACGCCGCACACGATGCTCTTCCCACTCAGTCGTGTCACTTGCCCAGTCGAGGCCTGGCCTTCTTGCGACCGTACGTTTTCGTGACAATCTCTACCAGCAAACAAGTACAGTAGCTACATTCTTTCCAAATATCTCTGAAATATTCCAGAAGGAACATCCAGCTTCTCCTAGCTTTATCAAATGGAGCTATTCTAACTAAGTGAAGTGTTGATAATGGCCTTCTTTACTGTCGCCTACTAACCATGTCTCGTCTCAAAAATAATTAACTTTCACGACCGTTACAGCCTGCATTCAAAGGAAACGTGATTGAAAACTCATAGTGGTGCTTCTAGCGCCACTCTCAGGGGACGGGTGCGAAATTGAAACAGTCATCTTGTTTCAGATGTAGGAAGAAGGCTACCAACTTTCGTTTATGTCATCTAACTGATCGTTAGTGCTGCAGGTTTTTTGTCAGTGTATCCCGGTGAAGCTACGTTAATCAGGTCGTATGGGGTGCTCACCAATTTACTATATTAAGGTGTACGTGAAATTATACATTTGAATTTGTGTAGTTAAATGGGTTACTTCAAAACGAGGTAACCACAGTCGAAATGATACAAAAGCAAACTACTGTAGTCAATGAGAGCCGCTAGTCTTTTCTGTCGATTAACATGGTTGCAACTTTTTGCGCCACTCCAGAAGACGAATCAGTAACGTTTTAGGGTTGCATAGAATAATTGGATGATTTGAGTTGCTACATATAGTTTGTCATAGTCAGTTGTGGCACCTCCTTTGCAGCTCTTACGGCAGAAGACTTCAGGCAAAAGAACAAAACCTTATTCTGAAAACGACTTTGTCAAAGAGGGCGGAGGAGCGGACTGACGTTCAGGGCATACTCTTGCCCTTGGGCCGGAAAGCTGCCCATGAAGGTGGAACATAAGCAATGATCAACGGCTTGAGGGTGCAGAAGACAATGGAGACCGCTGCATTATAGACGCATTATGTGTATCCACAGGGTCTGCGGACTGTGAATTGAAAAATTGTCATGATGCTCTTCCCACTGGCAAAAGACACCGGAGACTGCGAATATGGAGGTGATCGTGAGAAAAATATTAAGTCACGAACGAAAGGATAATGTTCTGAAACCCGGATGTGATTATGTCCGAAATCTAAACATGGTAGAGAAGCTATAAATTCTGAAACTGGAAATACAAATGCCTAATCTAGATATAGTGGGAGTCAATGAAGTAAACGGAAGTAAGACAACAATTTATAGTCAGTTTGTACAGGAACTGAAAATATTGTGATTTAATCGCAGAGGTGCTGAAAAATTGTTCCAGTGACACACCAGAGAAATATATGGTAAACCTTTTATCTTTGAGAGACATAGGAACAATTTCGCCCTTCGTTTTTTATTTCTTGTATGAACGACTACTTTTTGTTCTGATGGGCTGGTGGGATGTCGTACTGTCTAATTACTAGTGTGTGTGTGTGTGTGTGTGTGGTAAATGAATGAGTTAAAAGACGCAAGATGTGTTTTATATTATTTTCATCGCACAACAAGCCTTATTCCCATGCCTATGGAGTATTTATGTTAAGCAGAGGAGGCGAGTTTTAGATGGAACCGAAGATCTTCAAAACGGCGCTGCTCAACAATAGAGGTACGTGATTGTGCTCTCTACTTTCCTTTCGTGGCCGCTAATATTACTTCCGATTCGTTTTGCCGAGACATTCAGAACCTGCAATCTTCTTTTTCTTATAAAAATACTAGTCCGATGCAAAAGAAATACCCTTAGATTTAAATAATTGCCATTCTTTTATCCAGGCCACGGGGAATGATAGAACGTACGTGCCTCTACTCTGAATGTACGTTCGCAATCTCCGAGTGTGTTACGACGAAATTATTTCACAATGAAAATTTCTCATCAGACCGCAACCACTCGCACGCGAATGTACGTACCCTCTGAATGTATCTAGTCAGTCACGCGCGTTGTTCAAAAGCTTTACTTTTAATATTCAGTGGATTACATTTCCGAAATTAATTTTTGTTTATGCTGCAAATCGTACTTCACGCGATGTATTTATTACGTAAGTTTCAGGCTCAATTTAATAAAAAAAAAAGATTCCGAATAATAGAAATAAAGAATAACAATCAAACAAATCAAACCTAAATAAACAGAAAGAGGGAACGTTACAAGTTGAATATAGGATAATATCAACAGCAGCAGTGATTGGTATGATGGCAGTAGGATTTGTTGTGAATAGTTGGACAGAGAGTGTATTACCGTGAACAGTTCAGTAACAGGGTTGCTCTCATCAGAATAGACAACAAATAAATAACGATAATAATAGTAGATGTACACATGCAGACGTCGAAAGCTGACAATAAAGAGATGAAGTGTATGATATAGTGAACGGGTATTTCAATAAGTATAAGAGAATGAAACACTGTTGGTAATGGGGGACTGGAATGCGGTTGTAGGGGAACGAGTTCTACAAGTAAATATCAGCCAATAAATCATTCTCCAAACTCAATATTTAACGTCGGTTATTGTCTACCATCGATGCGCAGACGTGAGCGTTGAAATAGAAATTAGCATTGAAGCTTTGCCATCATCGTGCATCCCTAATCGGAACATTTTCTTATGATATGAGTTGACTTTGTGAAGAATTGTGCCATCTGTGCCTTTACAGTAAGGCGATTCGCCGAATGCAACGACAGCTTCTTTTTCCGCATGAATGATTTTAGTAATGTGAATCACTACGGTTAGTGCTTGTTGTAAAGGATCACCATCCTAAATTCGGAAAGTTTATTTCGTACACACTCATTTCCTTTGACAGGTATGAACGTTGCTCTAACTGCGACTGTAGATTGAAGATTCGTCTCGCGAGGTCCTATAGGGTGTAGTGCCTGTTTACGTCGTCAGCGACAGAGTGACCGACTGTAATGAGTGTGAGACCAAATGTAGTTATCAGCCCTAAACGTGGGTATCGTAGCAGCTAGTCACGAAAAGTGAGCAAATGCTCAGCGTCCAGTAAGCGAGATCCTAGCAGTAGCTGGTCTGCACCGTCTATAGCTGGCGCATTGTCCTTTCTACATCTGTACCAGGACAGGTCTCATTACTTCTGTCGGCTATGTCAGTCGTTCATTTATCCTTTAAGCAGTCGTACTCGGCATATGCTGACGCAAGGCAGAACACGTAGGCCTTTGAGAAAGTCACTGACTCATCTATGAAGGAGAATCAACTGTCAGAAACCAAAGTGAAAATTCGTATTAATTATTTACTGCCAATATACTGTAATGTAAGCGTAGTGTGAATGGTGTGAGCGATGTGGCTCCTTTGAAAAATCGGATGCTTGTTTAACTGCTTTCTGGCGTTTATCCCGCGCTAGCAGAATCGTCTTGTTGATACATCTGACTCCATTCGAGTCTGTCAGGTGCTTCTATGTATGTGGAATTGATGAATTCCGTATCTTTATTGATACGGTCCAGCCATCGTGTCTTTGATCTGCCACGAGGTCGTCGGCCATTTGTGCCCAGGTGCATAGCTATTCTCTACTCTGAGTCTGTTTTAATACGCATGACGTGTCCATATCATCTTAACCTGCTTTCCCGTACTTTGTCTAAGATGGGTGCAAGCACAAGATGTCGACTGAAAACCCTTGGTCTTCATAAAACATAATAAGGCTGATGCTTTTCTTCTTCTATTCGCATGATATTTATTCGCATACCTACTAAATAATTATCAAAGGCATTTAGCTCCAACAACCGGAGATAATCTCGTATAATAATAGAGAATGAAAGTGTGTAGCATCCGTAGATTTACTCCGTAATCAGGTCATTGCAGTGAAAGGGTAAAATATCTCGAAATGCACTTTGAGACAGTTTCCTTTAGTGTCCGACTAATGTGCAGCTGGTCCTGGAAGGAGGTTCGAGTCCTCCCTCGTGCAGGGGTGTGTCTGTATGTGGTGGTTGTTAGGATAATTTAGGTTAAGTAGTGTGTAAGTTTAGGGACTGATGACCTTCGCAGTTAAGTCCCATAAGATTTGACACACATTTGAACATTTTTAGCGCAAATGAAAGGCAGCCCTACCGTATTGCCGACCTACCTCCACCTACAGCATCAACAATTCTCATCTACTGGGTAGTCAATCTTGCAAACACATTTGGCGTGTTGCCTGTTTGAGAGTGCAAAACGAAAGTTGATATTGGCAATACCACGTCGATGGCCACACGCAAATCGTCATTTAAAGATGTATATGAAGTTTTTGGATCAAGCAACTAAGTATGACATAGGGAGAGACATCCTGCCGAGAGTAAGTTTTGTATGCTATTGGTGTGATGCAGGGAGCCACAACTCACCTGCGCCTTCTTGTTCTTCTTCAGCTTCTTGCGCTCGTCGCGGTCAGCGGCACGCCGGCGGATGCAGGGGCACAAACGGCGTAACATCTGCGTCAGAGAAGACCCGTGTCAAGTACTAAACGCCGTAACACTTCTACAATAAACCGTGCCCATTATCTCCACTCAACCATATTAAACGCTCCGTCACGTGAGGTTTACTAGTTTTTGCGTCATGATTGTCCCGAAAGTGAATGAGCGTAGTGAGTTGTTCAAAAGACAAGATCGAAGACTTTGTGGCCGCATATTCATTACGAGGCACGGGGCATGTCCACCGTGCCCGAATGCGTTCTGGGTGAATGGTTAGCGTGATCGAATGGCTTATATTCCACAGTCGTGAATCAGCTCGCCAACCATGATCTGCAAATGTCGACGTCGTATCCAACAGCTCGGCGTCTAATGGACAGCATTTGCGCTTTTCCTTGAACTTCTGATGATTTATTTTTGACGAGGACAACGAGTGATCGGAAGCTACCGAAATAAAGACTGAGGTACTGAATAATATTATACTTATATGTTTCACTGAAAATGACAACTGTGATACCTCGTTAGTTCACTTAATTCCCAAGAGTACAGGTAGCGCACCATTGACTGATACCCTGTTTCTTTATTTCTGGAAGTAGTTCATATAAGAGTCGAACATTCATAGAGTACTAGAAGTATCGGAAGTAGCGTAATAGGCCTGAAGAATATAGTTAAAAATTGAATTTAGTACTAATTACAACACATCGTTAAAGTAGGAGTATAGTAAATCCTACATAAAGATTCTAGAAGTACTGAAGGAATATTATCTATTCGTTTTTCAATCTTTAGATACGATTTTTCAATAGCTTGGTTACCCTCTGACACTGTTAATCAACCCTCTATGTCTTCCAAAACGACTCCCATTTCTTCTTATATCACTTCTGTAAACAGCTCCTTCCCAGTATGACACATACAACGAAAGCTTTCCACTTATCGAGCTTTCTCCTGGGTTCAACGGTGGAATTCCGTATGTGCTCAAAATGTTGAGGCCATTTCTCTTGCCTCTGAATTGTGTACACGCTGAACCCGACATTCTGAAGACCATTTCCTTTCCGATGTCTTCGCAATATTCCCGCACCTGATCGCTTTAGATTACTTGAAATCCTATTCATTTCATTGATAAGTCAATTACATAGCTATGGTTTTTTTTTTGAAGATTTCTGTACCTCTTTCAGTTACTTCATGTTTGGGTTCACAGCTATAAAGTAACTTCTAAATGATGAAACCTCTTTAAAACACCGTAGGCTGTCAGTTTTATCATGCAAAGTGAATTGATGAACCACGTATATGTTTCGCATTACTAGCCAGTTTCAGCCCTTGGCCGTTTTCAAATGTGTAGCGTTCGTTATGTGGGTGTGTGTGTGTCACATTTCAAAATGTGGTGAGTGAGGGTGGGAGGGAGAGTCCACTCTCACAGTCTCGCTCACATTCCGCTACAGAGTGAAATTTTGGTCTGAGAAGTGTAGTAAAATCATTTATATTGCAAAGTCAATAAAATACACTTCACCACAGATGCAGAACTGGATGTTTATGAATTTTACGACACAGGCGCCCGCATTGACTGAAGACGATTTTCATCGAGATTCCGTTTATCTTATGCAGAGTGGCAGTTTGGCCTCATTCTAATCAATATGTGTATCATGCTCGTTGAGAATTCCGATGTGTTGCCTCTAACGTTCCTGGTGCACGCTACGTGTCGTGTCGTACAACTCAGCACCGATGTAAATGAAATTATGTCTGTGTAATTACTTTACACCATAGTTAAGTTACGGAAATGTTACAGATTCATTTTATACACTCTACAGTAGTCTCCCATTAACTGACATACTACGCTTGAACTAACAAGATTCGAAACTCTATGTTGCGAACTTCCCACGGAGTTCCATTATATGCCTGCTGCCTCTATTATCACACAGTTTCATATCTGAGCCCTCAGAGTCTAAACTAATAACTATCAGCATCATCAGACAATGGCACGAAAAGTAGTTGATAATTAAGTTAGTCTTCAATGGAAAAAATTAAATAAGTTCCAGAATGGCTCACAAGGTTAACGTTAAATTCCTCAGAATGATGCTACCCAACAGCATACGTTGCCTCCAGCCACTGATTATTGCTCATTTCTTCGTTAGTCACCACTGTTTAGCAGTCAGTAGTGTGAGAAAGGACACACCACTGCTGATATTTTTAAACGTGACACACACATCACCAATCAGATTTATGTTAGATAATGACAAAGAGCTGAAACTGGTAGGTAATGTGTATTATATACATGTTAGAATAAAGGAAATTCACACGATGAAACTGTCACGCTACGGTTGTAAATAATTTCCTCTTTTTTTCGCTCCTGAAAATTGTCTCTTATGTTAACCATTGTTCCTTCCCACTTACCTAGGTTCCACTTATGTTTGTTCTGTGTACCTTCCTTTATCGTCCTTTTAAGAGGTGTCCATTCCTCTTAAAGTGAACAGCCTACTGTGGTATTCACTACCATAGCATCTACAGCCTTAGCTTACATCTTCCCCTACCTCAGAATTCGAGTATTTCGCTTTAAACTTTTGCTTATTCTTCATCATTGCTAAATTGTGATCTCATTCTAAATGCTTTTGTGTATGTCTCAAATCCCAGTATCTGACTTCGAAGTATCTGTGTCAGTAAGTTGTAATCTATTTGTTGACGTCTTATACATTCGAGCCTGTTTCAAGTAGATCTCTTCCTGTTGTGATTCTGTAATTGTGCATAGCATTTACAAACAAAAATTTATTTCACATCTCATGGTGTCTTTCTTTATCCTCTCTTTCCAATAACGACACCATATTCTCCCATAACTTTTTTTAAAAATCTTATGGGACTTAACTGCTAACGCCATCAGTCCCTAAGCTTACACACTACCTAACCTAAATTATCCTCAGGACAAACGCACACACCCATGCCCGAGTGAGGGCTCGAACCTCCGCTGGGATCAGACGCACAGTCCATGACTGTAGCGCCTGAGACCGCTCGGCTAATCCCGCGCGGCCTCCCATATCTCTGTAGTTCCTTTCTGCACCACAGTGTTCCAATTCCCATGGTTATTAGCTTTAGATCCTGCTTTCAATTTCGTCATACTCTGTATTCATTTTTACAACTTCTGCTCGTCACTCAACATGTATACCTGAGATACATTCGTTGGTGATGGTTCCCTGTAGATTCTGTTGAGATTATCCATGTCACTGAACAGTTCATAGTACTTCGACTTTGTGTCCTACCTTCCTACTCGAAATGAGTCCCACCCTCGTCACATATTTTCTGGTACTGTTAATACTATTCTTCATTAGTCAGAACAGAAATCCTGGAGTTCTTTAAATTTCACTTCATCTACACAACTATATCTACATTGAGCCTTTACAATTACCTTCTTCAGATCTTTTAGTGTCATATCCGAAGTCCTAGATTATAACGGCATTGTGGTAAGTTCAATCATTTTCTCATGGTCACCTGCTCTTGGTAAGGTCCATTCCCGCATATACAAATGATAGGCTATATCTGACTCTCTTGCCAATGGAGAGACAAATCAAGACACTTTCTCAGTTAGAGGGCACATTTCATGTGTACACGTGTTGTGTGTTGTTAATACTATGTTTTGCACTGCATTTTGCTCATTCATACCGTTGACCACACCAAGATTCAGAGGTTGCACAAAACCTCTGGCCACATCTTCATTATAATTTACAATCCTGTTGAAAAGTACTCGGTGCCAATGAGGATGATCTATAGATAAAGTGTATGCATTAGCTGGGGTCTAGCCCGGCACCTAGAGCTTTTTGATCCTTAGTGCAAGACGCTACCGCTTTTTTTTGTCCTACAAATCACTTATTTAAGGCAATCAATTAAAAATAAAACAAAAAAGGCCATTTCAATAAAAACAAAATGGTTAAATCAGAAAAACGTATATGAAGGGATATGGCCTTAATTTTAACGAGCACTCACCTTTTTTTCCTCCGTCGCTTCTATATCTTGGAACATTTAAATCCAAACAAGAGTGGTCATAAAAGGGTGGGGGGGATTTAGACTCATTCAACTCCTTGTCGATGAAAAACGAGATACAGTATATAGGAAAAAAGCTCTGGATAACGTGGCATCCTGAGACACGTCCAATGGGCTGTAGCCATATATTGATAAAAGGCAATCGGATCTGCGTGATATCTATTCCCCATCACGTAGTGGACATAATGTCCAACAAGCCACAGGATGTCATTGTTCTTCGACCGGGAAAGGAAGGTTGAATCGGGACACACTAGAATCTCCCCCAGGACAGCCGCCTCCGACGTCCTGAAGAGGAAAGCTAGTTGTCGGCGAAGCCGAAGGAGATCAATCGATGATATAATGTATCAGTTTCATGGAACGAGTGCTACCATTCGTCACACTGAGGCCAATACGAAAAAGTCGCACGTTGGTAAGTACAATATCATGAACAACTTGGTACCACAAGGACAACACTTCCATCGTGAAAATCTGGAGGCTAACGTTAGACCAAACAAACTTCCAATTCGTTTCTGGCGACAGGGCTTCCACAGAGGGAATGCTATGAGGGACTGAGAAGCGGGAAAACAGCATTTTTAGGGAGAGATTCGCCTGGGAAAGGATATTTATTCCTAAATAACTGACTTCAAGAAAAAACTCCTTAACGTACCTTAGTTTACAACTAATCCTTCAAATATCTTCTGGAGGTATTAAACTCGCCGTTCGGATACCGTCATGAAAACGAGCTGGAAGTGACTGGGGAGCACGTAGACATGTTAAAAAGGTGCGACGGATGAATAAGCCAGAATCCTTACCACGAATATCAGCGTGGCCCAAACCTCCCAGGCGACGGGGACGCGCCATGACCCCGTAACGCAAGCGAAATATAGAGTTGGACCAGATGAACCTGACAGTTAAACTTTACAACTTGCGGTACATCATTGCATGAAGTGGAAAGATTTGTGCAGTAAAATAAGCCTTACCTAACACATTCGTTTCCATGGCCCGGACCTTATGAAGAAGTGAGAGAGAGAGACGCTTGTTTTCAATGACTGCTTCCTGAATCTTATCCGTGACAGACTTCAAGTTTTCGTAGCCATCTTTAGCGGACAACTGTCAATTATAACACCTAACGATGGATAGCGGGTGATCTTAAAAGCCCACTGAATTTCAACAGCGTCAAATCCTCGCAAACTGAGTAAGTGACATTTCTGGTCATTAACCCGCGCTCCAGCAAGACAAAAAAAAGTATCCGAAACTTCCGTCAGCCGTGGTGTATCATCAGGGGTACGGAGAAGAACCATAACGTCATCAGCATATGCACGAACGGTAAACCTTTCTCCCAACAGCGACCAGCCACCTACATGAGCAGTTATAGTTCGCTTAAGGATTCCAGAAGCAGAACGTAGAGCGACAAAGATAGTGGACTCCCTTGAAGTATGGGGAAGTAAGACGGCCATTTACGTCAATGGACGCCCGAATACCAGTAATCAGTCAGCTAAAGAACCGTCGCGTAGCATCGTTAAAACCAACAATCGTCTATACTCGCATGAGAAAACCATGATTAACGCGGTCGAACGCATGGTAAAAATCAATGAAAAGCCAAGCGCATGCCACGGGAATGGTGGAGGCAATCTAAATTAGATCACGACATTCAGCAACGGGATTCAGGAGGGTACGACCCAGGAAGACAACTAACATTTCTCGCAATGATGGCAACCAACAACACCGATAGTCTGCTATTTACCATTTACCTTAAATCATAGTTGAAGAGGGTTATCGGGCGGACCTGGTCCATACGCAAACGTCCCGACTTCTTGGGGATCAGGACAATTTTAGCAACCCTAAAGCTGGGCGGGATAAGGCCTCCGTGGAATACTTCATTCACCATAGAAGTTATCCTATTTCCTATCAGGGGCCAACATCGAGTATCAAATTCTCATGGAAGGTCATCGAAGTCAGGCGATTTGTGGTAGGGAGAACGATCCAGAATATCAAATATGTCATCGTGATGGAATACAGAGATAAACTCTTCCTGAAGAGCTGGCGTTACAACACTAAGAAGGAGGGAGGTAAAATCAACAGACGCTAGACTGTCTGAATACACTTCAGTGTAAAGGTCAGAAGAGTAATGGTAAAGTTCACGCATGATAACAGATTGGGAGGACCACTCACGGCCATCTAGAGAATGAATGGTAGTAAGACACGTCCTTTGAGATCGTTTGTGACGCCGAAGAAGATTGCGATTGAAGAAGGCTGGGAGCGCAAGCCCATACCATCAATGTGCCTACGTTTGAGATGTAGAAGTTTTGCCTTCACACGGTGGACGTCTAAGACTCTTAAGGGGCATCACGAGCCTTATCGTAAAGATGGCACAGGACAGCGTTATAAAATTCCCTAGTTCGCCTTATTTCAGCCGATTTTTTAGCGCTAAAACGCCTGAGTGTTATTTCGAATCTGAGGTTTAGCGAAAGTGACCCACCATTCTACAATTGAGGGATAACGCGCCTGGGACTGGAATGTCAGCCGCCGTATGTTTGCGATGATGCCTTCCAGAGAGGGGCCCGTGAGATGTAGTGTTTAGCTTCCATAAAGGGCGCATAAGATGGACCCGCTGTGGGACGTGGTTAAAAGTAATTGAAACAGCACAGTGATCAGTGAAACTGGCAGGAATTACATCAATCGATAGAAACTGACTACATATAGGGGGGGATATATAAAAGCGGTCCAATCGGCTACTTGAAGTAGATGTAAAAAACGTAAACAGCACCAATGTAGGATATCTGAATGCCCAAGCATCTTGGAGATGCAAAAACGTCACCGTACCATTAAGCTCACGACAATATGTATAATTAAGGTCTGATCTACACGACGTAAGACGCAGTTAAAATCGCCCCCATCCCACCCCCAACAAAACCTTTTTTCGAGTTCCGTCGAAGTAAATAAACAACTTCTTACTCATAAAACAGCGCGCGGTCGAATGAACGACCAGATCCAGACGGAGCGTAAAGAAAAAAAAAAGTATAGCCTGCACCCCGACCATCATCTAGCATTTCGAAGTCCGTCAGTGGGACTCCATCTCGATAAAGCAAAGCCGTACCGGTAGAATTTGCAGGCGGAATATTGAAAAACGTAGAGTATCCAGGAAGACAAAACACATCATATAACACCTCTTGTAAACACAAGATATTAGCTTGTGAATCGTAAATAAACTGGCGTAATGCAGCAAGCCGTAATTGGGAACAATTCCTAGTAATACTGAGGGTGAGAAATGTAAATGGCTGCATCCACTATCACATGTAAGGTCAATGAAACAACACTATGGAAAATACAGTCATCACGTAATTCTCTCCTCAACGTCCGGAGGTGGTGGAAAGAACATATAGTTCTAATAATCCCCACCGGGAGCCGGGGAATCCTCGCATTTCTTTCTACGACCCTCAGCACGTGCAGGTAGAAAACGCTGTTTCACACCACTCCGTGAGAACATTCACTCTTGATGTGGATGTGTTGGAGACGCGTCAAGCTCCGATTTAATAGAGGAGCCATCTCCACTGTATTCATCGTCATCGGAAATCGGAGAACACAACTCTGAACGACTTACAAGAACATAAGGTACAGAAGAGACAGATAATGCAGTGCCGGTGTCGAATTTCATCATCTGATCATGAGGATGAGAACCCGTAGAATCCCGGTGCCCCACGATCTCAGCATGTAGGAGGGGTAGTATTTAACTTGGAACACTATAAAGACTGACCAGCAGGCACCGTCTCTGCGGGAACATTGCCTGTTTATCCTGTTTTCGTTTCTACACACAAATCACGGTCGCCAGCCGTTTATAAATACTATGAGGTGAAAAACGTCACGCCCTTCTAATATCGTGTGGCAATTACTTGTGCCCGGCATAGTGCATAAAATCGATGTGGCATGTCCTCAACAAGTCTTCGGAAGTCCCATGCAGAAATATTCAACCTTGGGTGCCTCTATAGCAGTCCAGAACTGCGACAGTGTTGCCGGTATAGGATTCTATTCACGAAGTGGCTTCTCGATTACGTCCCATAAAAGTTCGATTCACGTCGCGCAATGTGGGTGAGCAAATTATTCACTCGAAATGTCCAGAATGTTCTTCATACTAACTGTAAACAAATGTGACGACAATTCTATCGTTGTTTGTGGATTTGAAACTCATGAATCGGTGAAAATGGTTTCCACGTGTCCGAACATTCCAGCCAATGGTCTGTTCAATTGGACCAGAGGTCCCAGTCCATTAGATGTGAACACAGCCCACACCATTATGGAGTCGTCTCGTATGAAAAACAGCCCACAGTTTCTCTAATTATTTTTATCCTAAGCCTTGACCATGGTTTCTCCTATAATAATATAGCCTTCTTCAGAGGTCCTAAGGTGATCAAAACAATATCTAGACCAGTAATATAATCTACACATAAACTTATAAATTACTTATGTGATAACAAATTGCTTACATGAGCTTTTAAAAATGAGAAGTGTCTTTATGCAGCGGATTCGTCAAGATCAATAAAATAAAATAGCTTCAACAGACATAAGCCTATTTCGATCATAAGTAAAACTGCATGTAGCACCCTATGTCCTCCGCCACAACATTTGTTATACTAGGCGCACGGTCGTCAAATGCGCTACATCCTGCGCGCCATAGGTGGCGCTCCCCACATTCAGCTACATCGGACCGTTTATCAGGAAAGCACTTATATATACGATAAAAGTTTAATAAAAAGCCTACATCGGCAACTGAAGGACCATATACTTCCGAATACGATTGTCCAACAGTGAAAATGATGTTGCATACAATCATTAAAGTGGTCAAACATTAACATTATGGAATCATCACAGATTGAACAGCGCCTTGTAGGTGCCTTGGGACCATGGTTCATAGCGTCTGTACCACACTCGAAACCTAGCATCAGCTATCAGACTATGCTGATATAATAGCTCCATATTTAACAATTATATACAACCGTTCGCTCACAGTCAGCACGGTTTCAGAAAATATCGTTCTTGTGGAACACAATTAGCTGTTTATACTCATGAAGTGCTATCGACGGGGGATGTCAAACTGATTCCATATTTTTAGATTTCGAGAAGGCTTCCGACACCGTTTTCACAAGCGTCTTGTAACCAAACTGCGTGCCTATGGAATATCGTCTCAGTTGTGCGACTTGATTCATGATTTCCTGTCATAAAGGTCACAGTTCGTAGTAATAGACGGAAAGTCATCGAGTAAATCAGAAGTAATATAAGGCGGGAAGTGTTATAGGCCCTCTATTGTTCTTGATCTATGTTAACGACATAAGAGACAATCTGGGTAGGCCTCATTGAGTTTTTGCAGTTGATGCTGTGATTTTCTGTCTTGTAAAGTCATCGGATGAGCTAAACAAATTGCAAAATTATTTAGATAAGATGTCCGTGCGGTGCGAAAACTTGCAATTGACCATGAATAAAGAAAAGTGTGAAGTTCTTCGCATGACTACTAATAGAAATCCGCTAAATTTCGATTACGCGATGAGTCACACAACTCTGAAAGCCGTAAATTTAACTAAATACTTAGTGATTACAATTAAAAATAAACTAAATTGGAACGATCATATAAATAGTGTTGTGGGTGGAGAAAACTAAAGACTGCGATTCATTGACAGATACTTTGATTTGCAACAAAATATGGTTCAAATGGCTCTGAGCACTATGGGACTTAACATGTGAGGTCATCAGTCCCCTAGAACTTAGAACTACCTATAGCTAACTAACCTGAGGACATCACACACATCCATGCCCGAGGCAGGATTCGAACCTGCGACTGTAGCGGTCGCGTGGTTCCCGACTGAAGCGCCTAGAACCGCTCGGCCACACAGGCCGGCAAGGTTCAACAGATCCACTAAAGAGACTGCTTACAGCACGCTAGTCCGCCATATTCTGCAGTATTGCTGTGCGGTGCGGGATCCGCTTCAGATGGGACTGGCGGATGACATCGAAAATGTACAAAGAAGTGCAGGTCGTTTTTAACTATCGCGAAGTTGGGGAGATAGTGCCACAGACGTGATACGTAAATTGGAGTGGCAATTATTAAAACAAAGGCGTTTTTTGCGTTCTTTGGTGCGGCGGGGTCTTCTCATGAAATTTCAATCATCAGTTTTCTCTTACGTTCGCGAATACCATTTGTTGGCACCCGGCTACATAGGTAGAAATGATCACGATACAATAAGAGAAATGAGGGCACGCAAAAAAAAAATTATGCTCGCTTTTCCCGCGCTCTGTTCGAGAGGGGTACGGTAATGAGACAGCTGGAAGGTGGTTCATTGAACCCTCTGCCATGTACTTTATTGTGACCAGCAGAGTCATCATACGGATGTAGGTGTAACCCTTATCTACTGAAATTCGGACTCATTTGGCCACGTCACTGTTTCCCAGTAGTCTAGCGTCTAATCGATATGGTCACGAGCCCAGGAGAGGCGATGTAGACGGCGCCTGTTGGCAAAGGCATTCGCGACGGTAGTCTACTGCCATTGTCTATTAACGACAAATTTCGCCATACCATCCTAAAGGATATTTCGTCGTACGTAGCACGTCGATTTCTACGATTATTTGGGCCGTCCGCCGTGGCCTAGAGGTTCTAGGCACTTCAGTCCGGAACCGCGCGACTGCTACGGTCGCAGGTTCGAATCCTGCCTCGGGCATGGATGTATGTGATGTCCCTCGGTTAGGTAGGTTTAAGTGGTTCTAAGTTGTAGGGGACTGATGACCTCAGAAGTTAAGACCCTTAGTGCTCAGAGCCATTTGAGCCATTTTACGGTTATTTTATGCACTGTTGCTTGGCTGTTAGCACTGACTACCTTACACAGACTACGCCACTCTCATTCGTTACGTGAAGACTGTCGACAAGTGTGTTGTCCGCGATGGGAGGTAATTCCCTGAAATTTGGTATTTCTGCACACTTTTGACTCTGAAGAATTCGCAACACTGATTTCTCCAACGATTTCCGAAATTTGATGCTCCATCCACCATTCTGCATTCTAGGTCCGTTGATTCCCATTACGGGTACAAAATTACGTCGGAAATCCTTCCACATGAATCATCTGAGTACAAATGACAGCTCTGTCAACGGGCTGCCGATTTATTCCTAGTGTACGCGATACTGCCACAATCGGTATATGTGCGTATCTCTGTCCCATGACGTTAATCAGCTCAATGTACATTATGCTACCTATTCGTCCCGAAGCGTAAGACAGTGCATCGCATTCCCTATATACTAATACTGGTGTAAATGTAATTATAAATCTACAAATTTTTCCGTCATTAGTAAATAACTGAAAATTTTGTAGATCCGTATTTATCTGCATTATAGCACCCTCCCCTTAACGCATGTTCACCTCTCCCACTGCCGAGAATCTGTATCTTCCGATATTCCCATAGAGCACCACAGTAGGCCTATACAAAGGACTGCGTCTGTTATCGCACACTTTTTATATCTCAGCCTTCATATTATGAAAAATCACTGGCAGTTCAAGTAGACAATGAAATTAAAGACAGTTGATACTTACCTCGGACGGTAAGAGTCTTCACTGGATCAAACAACTGTCAGAAAGCTCCGAACGGCTCTTTACTCGACTGTTGAATTCCTCAGACTGATGCTACGCAACGGTTAACGTCACCTCCAGCCATTTACTATTGTTGAAGTCTTGGTCGTCGCCATTGTTAGCGATGAGTAATGAGCTTCTGCGTCGCCAGACATGAACTATTTATTTATTTCAGGCGTGGTGCATGCGATCGCGATGATAATGGCATTAGTTTTGGGAGCATTTTACTTCGGTACCAAATTCAGTGGTTTCAAATACATTCAGGCTCACTGTGTATCACATATTTCTTTTAGTTTCGATCATCGTTCCATCATGTTTGGCAACTCTGCTTAATACTTCACATGCTGAAACAAGCATTGTAAAACTTCAATTAAAGAAATGAAACAAATTTGACAGAGCATCACTTGCCGAAAATTTGTAGTAACATGTTTAAAATAATGGTGAATGTATTTTACGTATCTCTGTGATGATACTGAGAAGAGACATAGTCTTTGCTACTGTCAGTAACTTTAGTCCTAGAACGTCAAAGAAAAATCACGCTAACACTTATTGAGAGACTTTATGGTGAGATATAAATTGCTTATTATGTAGACTAAAGTTAAAGTAATACACAGAAGAATATTTGAAAAAATGAGAAATACTAGAGAATGAAATAAAGTTTACAATTAATATTCCTAAAAATAGAGCTGGTAATATGAAAAAGTGAATCAGAAACACAACGTATTGTCGGTATGTGGCAGGTTCCTGTGTATCGAAGATATCCTATTCAGTATTTTGAATGTGTTATGCATTATTCTCAGATGTAGCTTCTAGCTGTATATCCGAAATTATTCGAATATATGCCATGCGGGGTAGAGCGATAGTTAAAACCGATCATGGGGGACCTTGCATTTAAATATCCAACTCTGTATTGCTTTCATCGTCTGTCATTCAGATCGCCTTTGACTCCAGAAACGCTTATTAATCTTTAAACGAGAGCTATATTAAATGAATTAAAATGAAAATAAAAGCATAATATTGTCGCGATGAGGATTCTATTTAACTCCGTTAATAAAAAAAATCCAGTGCTGTATCTCTAAAATTATACTATAGCTTCGTACGTCACCAGTATTTTAAATTTATACAAGCTCTGACGTGGGCAAATGAAGAGGAACTACACATTCTGTAGTAGCAGTTTACTACAAATTTGCATCCGTAATTCAGGAAGGGAAAATACAGCGAGAAATCGGATGATCCATTATACGTGCCTATTTCGTCCTAGGAACATAAAGAAAGACAGTGTTGTATTTGACTCTGTATTCTGTAGTAATCTGATGACACGAAGCTTGTCGCTGAAACTAGTTTGAGTTCTAACAATATCGTTTGTTTCCACAAAACTTATAAAATCTACATTTTTATCCGAGGAACTACACTCATAATTGGTTAATACATCTGGGATAAAAAATGAGAAATAAAAAGAACTAGGCTCCATTAAGGAATTACCTGAAAATAACGGAAATCGGTAGCTGCGATATACATGTACAGACAGAAAAATGACTAAAATGTTAGAAATATAGAATAATTTATTCAAGATAAAGTGCTCCAAAAATTGAGCAAGCCAATAACGCGTTGGTCCATCAGTGGCCCTTATGGAAGCAGATATAGGGCTAGATTGACAAGGCTATTGGATGTCCTCTTGAAGGATACTGAACCAAATTATGTCCAATTGGCGTGTTAGATCGCCAAAGTCCCGCGATGGGATGCTACAAACATTCTCAATTTGGGAGAGATCAGCGCTGTTGGCCAAGGTAGAATTTTGCATGCACAAAGGCAAGCAATAGAAACAATCGCCGTGAGCGAACGGGTATTGTCTTTCTGAAAAGTTAACCCAGAATGGCTTCGCATGAAGGGCAACAAAACTGGTAGTAAACTCTCGTCGAATAACGGCTGTGCCGAAGAGCTGCCGCGGATGACAATCATATGAGTCATCCTATTAAAGGAAATCGTACTTCAGACCTCCAGGCCTGGTTTTCAGGCCCTACTGCGGGCTACAGGTTGCTATGTGACATTTACGTGGGTGTCCCATCGCTGTCCGAGGCGTCTCCAGACGTGTCTTCGGCCTGCAATATCATTGACTGGAGTCGAAATGTCTTCCCCTCGGGGGACTCAGCATGCACTTGCTGGGTACGGGATTGGCGAACCCGGGGTCCCCGAGCTGTGGACTGGTGTGCGCCGCCAGACCTCTGACACAGTAAGCTCTGGGTATGCTTCAGCGACCATGGCGCAACGGTGGAACGTTGGGTGTCGCAGGGACCGGGGATCTTGGCTTGATTGCCTGGATCGTGAGGACGATACGTATACCTCTATAAAACATCATTCAATGTTAAGGTGAGCTGCGCGCCGATAAGATGCATAACTGTTGAGGTGGAACAGTTGCTAGCGGGCGACCTCTGAGGAACGTGCCACACCTCAGTTGTATAAGGCTTACCCAGGCATGCGGGGATCTGTCTCGGCTGACGTTTAGTTCCCTAGCTGCTCGTGGGACGCACATGGCAACGACGTATTTCCCTTCAGCAACTTCGCAATCAGTAAAGCGCATGAGGGAGGCTAGTCCTCCAGATAAGCAGATAGAACTGAGTATCAGTGCTCATGGAGTCATAAATGACTATGTTTTCATGGTGATTAAGAGGAAGGAGGGCTCAATTGAAAAAGTGTCTCCTTTCTATATACATAAAGGTTTAGAAACACTCGCAGTTACACTGAAATCTATCAAACGCCTGAGGAATGGTACCCTGTTAGTTGAGACTACTAGGGCAAAGCAAGTGGAGCTGCTTCGAAAGTCAACCAAGTTAGGCGAGTATGATATTACTGTCGAGTTGCACAATTCCCTCTAGTAAAGGCGTTGTCACCTCCCGTGCTTTAATGGATATCGAGGTACAAGAGCTGAAGCAAGAATAGCAACTCAGGGGATTGATGATGTGGGATAATGGACACCTGGGAATAACGGAGTTGTTGAGAAATCTGCGACCATCATTGTGACTTTCAATTCGCCTGTCTTGTCTGAATACGTTATGGCTGGTTTCCTCCGACTTAGGGTAAGGCCTTATATACCTAGCCCTATGAGATATTTCAAATGTCAACTACTTTGCCTTACAACGATGAGCTGTGGGGGTGAACCTACCTGTGGTGTATGTGGCAAGTCAGCCCATGAAGCTGGGACTGACTGCCCATCTCCAGCACTGTGTATCAATTGCTCTGGGAGCCATCCAGTCTGGATCAGAGACTGCCCCATCTTTGCGGAGAAAAGAAAAATTCTGGAGATAAAGGTGATAAAGAAGATACCTTATGTAGAAGCCGAAAAAGAGTATAAGGTCGTAGACCATGTCCAGCGTAGCAGTATCCACCACCAATACCTGTACCTGCGTTTGTACCTGCCAGAGCACAACCAATAAAGAAACAGCTATTCAGGGTGCTCCGACTTAACCAAACGCTATAGCAGAAAAATCTACAGTGAAGACTTCGAAGGCACCCCAGACACCGAGCGATGTCGTTGTGCTGAAGGAACTCATTCACAAGATGTGAACGATGGGGGATATGGTTGCACTATCGGTCGGTGGATGGCATTCACGTATCGTACAACCTTTACGGCGCCTACCATGACCAACAGTTGCGTACGTCGGCCCACTTAATGCCACCCCAAAACATCTACTTTTACATCTATACTCCGCAAGCCACCTGACGGTATGTGGCAGAGGGTACCCTGAGTACCTCTATCGGTTCTCCCTTCTATTCCAGTCCCGCATTGTTCGTGGAAAGAAGGATTATCGGTATGCTTCTGTGTGGGCTCTAATCTCTCTGATTTTATCCACATGGACTCTTCGCGATATATACGTAGGAGGGAGCAATATACTGCTTGACTCTTCGGTGAAGGTATGTTCTCGAAACTTCAACAAAAGTCCGTTCCGAGCTACTGAGCGTCTCTCCTGCAGAGTCTTCCACTGGAGTTTATCTATCATCTCCGTAACGCTTTCGCGATTACTAAATGATCCTGTAACGAAGCGCGCTGCTCTCCGTTGGATCTTCTCTATATCTTCTATCAACCCTATCTGGTACGGATCACACACGGCTGAGCAGTATTTAAGCAGTATGCGACAAGCGTACTGTAACCTACTTCGTTTGTTTTCGGATTGAATTTCCTTAGGATTCTTCCAATGATTCACAGTCTGGTATCTGCTTTACCGATGATCAACTTTACATGATCATTCCATTTTAAATCACTCCTAATGCGTACTCCCAGATAATTTATGGAATTTACTGCTTCCAGTTGCTGACCTGCTATTTTGTAGCTAAATGATAAGTAATCTATCTTTCTGTGTATTCGCAGTACATTACACTTGTCTACATTGAGATTCAATTGCCATTCCCTGCACCATGCGTCAATTCGTTGCAGGTCCTCCAGCATTTCAGTACCATTTTCCATTGTTACAACCTCTCGATACACCACAGCATCATCTGCAAACAGCCTCAGTTAACTTCCGATGTCATCCACCAGGTCATTTATGTATATTGTGAATAGCAACGGTCCTATGACACTTCTCTGTGGCAGACCTGAAATCACTCTTACTTCGGAAGACTTCTCTCCATTGAGAATGACATGACGAATGCCTCACCAATATACTGCCGATATGGTTGCACTATCGGTCGGTGGATGGCATTCACGTATCGTACGGCGCCTACCATGACCAACAGTAGGTTACGTCGGCCGACATAATGCCACCCTGCTGGAATCTGTGTCTCTCCGGCGAGTTTCTGGTAGAAGGCATATGCGACACTCATGGGTGAAGAGAATGTGATACCTATCCTGGGCGGCCCATTCAGCTTGTTGTTGGGCCCATTTGCACCGCGCTGCATGGTGTCGTGGCTGCAAAGAGGGATCTCTCCAGGGACGTTGGGAGTGAAGTTGTCCATCATACAGCCTATGACGCATAGTTTGAGTTGTAAGACGGAGTCCTGTTGCTGCACGAAAAGCATTGTTCAACATGGTGGCGTTGTTTTCAGGGTTCCTCCGAGCCACAAACCGTAGTTAGCTGTCATCCACTGCAGCAGTAGCCCTTGGGCTGTCTGAGTGAGGCACGTCATCGTCAGTTTCTGTCTCTCTGTATCTCCTCCATGTCCGAACAACATCGCTGTGGTTCACTACGAGACGCCTGGACACTTCACTTGTTGATAGCCCTTCCTGGCACAAAGTAACAACACTGACTCGATCGAACCCTGGTATTGTCCGTCTACACGAGCCGTGTACCTCCTACCTGGTGGAATGACTGGAACTGATCAGCTGTCGGACCCCTTCCAGGTAATAGGCGCTCCTCATATTTGGTTGTTTACATCTATGGGCGTGTTTAGTGACATCTCTGAAAAGTCAAAGGGACAGTGTCTGCGATATAATATCCACAGTCAACATTATATTCTGGAGTTTTGGGAACTCGGGTGATGCAAATAGTTTTTTGATGTGTGTATTAGCTCTACCTACAGCCGCTCACGGTACTAGGTGGGGTCGATCGTGCAGAATTACAACAATGAGACACGTTACTACGTTATCTACCGACTTTCTAGGTCTTTGATTCGACTGTTGAAAACCATTGGAAGTTACTCGAAGAGTAAGAACACAGTCAAGATCATAATTGCATCCGGCTGTACGCAAAAGAGAATAAAGGAAATTCTCTCGTCAGGCTACATGCATCGCAATGAATAATTACTTTAGTAATAATAGAAGATAAAAGGAACACAGATGAAGGCCTATTTTAGAAATACGGCTGAATCGTTACTGCAGCTAACGCAAATGTGGAATACATGTGTTTCTATATTTGTGATGGTCACTTATGCTCTGGAAAGATAATGCAGTGTGGTTTTTAAATTACTTAAAGACATTGCAAATGAATCAGACTCCTTTATTTGCAATACTTGTTCAGTACATTAACTCATGAAGGATATTCTGATGCCCCATTGTTACATGGAATTTGATATAGATGTCAAGAGGGGCATCTCCGTCCCTAGAAAAGAAGGTGTGGAATATTGTATTCTCAGCAGAGGAGCAGCAACAACGGAGTAGATCGGTCAGGAGAGGTCAGTGACTTCGAACTGGGACTAGCTTCTGGACGTCACCTGAGCAATAGATCGATGAGGGAATTTAAACCCTACTAAAACTATATTTGATGACTGTTGGTGATGTTACTGCGTAATGGAAACGCGAAGGAACAGCCGCAGCTAAACCAAAACCAGACAGACCTCCTACAATGACGAAAATTGTTGATACTGGTTGCGGAAAATTACACGAAATCACGGGAAGGAATGACTCGTGAGTTCCAAAACGACTACAAAGAAAGAGCTACCAGTAGTCCTGCTAGAATATTGATGGTGCTTAGGGAGTTATATCAATCGGGGTACAACGGTCCAGCAGCTCTTCATAAGCAACAGATATATGTTATCATAGCTAGGCGGCACTGGAGATGATGCACAGAGCCACAGCATTCAATACTAGATGACCTAAAACAAGTGTATCGAAGGTGAACCACGCTATAACCTTTAGTACTGGTGGAAGATTTAGGGCCTGATGAATGTCTGGTAATATTCCCTGCCCTCATATGCAGTGCCAGACGTGAATTGATAAGGGGGTGGTGACGCAGTGCCAGGGTGTTTCTAGTGGTTAGGATATGGCCCCCTAAATGGGCTTAAGGAAAAATTAAATTAGGAAGGATATGAACACATTTTTACAGAACTGTGTGCTGTGTGTAGGAGAACAAGAGTTCCAAGACGATGCTTGTTTACATCGCCATGATAATGTACCCTTTCATAAGCCAGCAGCTGTCAACACATTCCTGAAATGAATTGGCTTGCCCACAGTCACGACCTCAACCCAAGTCAACCCTTTGGAATGAGTTAGAATGTAGACTTTGTTCCAGATCGAACATCACTACCTAACGTGATTCCTGCTCTTGAGACAGTACGAGCTGCCCTACCTCCGCAGACATTCAGAAAGTATGGGAAGTAGAGTTCATGCCGTGATAGAGGAGAGTAGTAGAAACTACCATATAAATGTCCACTAATAGGTGTCGGATACTTCTGATCAGATAGTATGAAGTTAATTAGTTAGCATGAAAAGTGCTGTTATTACTAAAGATTTAATGAATGGCGAAATTGCGATAAAACATGTTCACTAATTCAGTAACAAAAAGTACATGAAACGGTTACATTTACAGATCAATAGTACAGACAGTTCTGAAGTATTAGGTACCGTCCAATTCTGGAACACCAACACCATTACGTGATATCGATTCGAGAAAAGTTTGATCGTGCTGGTCAGGGAAGTTGCTGCATGTGTTGCAGAGCAGTTTCGAGGGCAGTGTATGAGCTAACATTATAATGTTAATACCTATCACCTAGTATATATCACATTCATGTTGCAATAACGGCAAAACAATTTGTCAAACAACCTTCTTTTCATACCGAGCGCTGGTTGGCTTACCCGCCAGAAACACCAACATTGTAAGAGAATTGTTGCTTACTGCATCACAAACCATTAGGCTTGGGTCGGGCAAGTGTGTCTTGGACGAGTACACTCTATGTTACATTGCTAACCAGGTCCACGTCGTAAGCACAAAGACCATTACTTGCCTGACGGTAGAGTTTGCTTCCATTCCTGAGACCACAGTAGACCATTCCATCATCCAAATGGTTCTCTGACGTCAGCAGTCCAGCTGTGTACCTGCACGCTGTGGCATGAGTGGAAGATGGGCTAGAGGTGTATATGCCTGTAACCCCATTGCTAATAACCGCTGAGTAACAGTACTGGTCGACAAGACTTGATTCACTCGTCCTATAATCGGTGTTCCGGTATCTGTACGATCTGCTACGCTGTCCTTACAATACAACGATCAAGGTGGGTGTGTGCGCTCCGTGGAAGTCAGGAATCTCGTCTACAGATGTGAGAATGTTCACTTTACCTCTGATACCAGCATCGTCACAACTGAGGCATGACCTCCAGCTTGTGTGACAGTTCTCCGAAAGGGTCTTTCAGCCAATCGAAAGGCCACAATTTGAACCCTTTCAAACTGGGAGCTGGCATGAGTACTTCAGTACCATGGTTGCCCGCTTGCTTCACACGTGTGCACCACACTAAGATTTCTGGTTGTGACCATTCCCTATTAAAACGTAGACGCAATGGTCCTCAGCTAGCAATGCCACCGCGCTATCTGTTGGCGGACGACGCTGAAACCGTACATGTACAGCAGTCCTCAAAAGTATCATAACGACTGAATTGCATTTCGCCTGATTCGCGTACAACCCTCATAACGCAGCTGTTGAGCAGGTTCACTAGTCGCTCCTCGGTACAGTCGTTTGACTATTGAAAATGGTTCCAACAAATCACCACTAGAAAACACTGCTCTGTACAGCAATAACTCAAGATGTAAAGTAGTAATACGATACTAGAAATATTAGGGAACACCTTATGGCAGATAAGTCTGTCCATAAGGCTTTTAAGCTCACATTTATTACGATAAATGACGTACCTGAAATGTTATTACTCTCATTATTATATCAGATAGATAATCCACGTAGCAAGTTCGTCGTATTCATGTTTTCCTTTTCAAAGTAACATACCGTACTTATTATTTAACACAAAATGACATAAAAAATTTAAGTTTTTACGAGCTGCTAGTTGAGAATATGTATGAACTTCAAAGGACACGAAGAGCCGTCTCGTTCTGCATATGGACCCAAACACAGGTCATGCGGACTAAGCAAAGATTTCGTGACTGATGGAAACAAACAGTCATTCCTGAGTGATATATCTCGATTTTAAACAGTATCAGTTAGGAAATATCAACTTTAAATCACATAACGTAAACCCTTTTAACGGACGCGAATTCTTACCCAGCATCAATTGTCCCTGTTACCGAACTACGAGAGATGTTAAATATTGCTTCTTCACAAGTAACTTACATGAAATTCTGTGAGATAAAGCTTTGTGTTGGATAGGGGTTCAAACCCAGAACATAATCGGATTTTTATCGAAGCACAATCAGCTGTGACATACCGAATTTTCTCAAAAATTGCAAGATGTTGTATCTGAAATGACGAGACGAAAAATTAATTTTTTCCTTCCCAGGACTCCAACACGGCACCTATCGCTGTTATATTACAGAGAAATCGAAAGTTAAATATGGGTTTGTTACACCAGCAGCAACATGTAAACATGTTTGAACTAGAAATAATATGACGAAGAGTTCAGTGCTGACTCGTAATCGAACTCCACACATATCGTTGTTGACTACACACAAAGAGACGTCAGCTACCGAATTTTTCTCCGCCAGCAGCCCGGAATAAAATCCTTGAACTTACAGTGATCTCGCAAATAGTTATGTGTCTCACTGGGAGTAAAAAACGTAAGACATCGTTAGTGTTGACAACGAATGAAAATACATTAAAAATCAAAATTATTATTCAACCTCAGATAGATGTTCTCATCCTAGAGCTTGACAATACATAATGAAAACTTTAGTGCCGGGCCAGGATTCGAACCCATTCAGGCGCAATATGTGGAGAGGTTAAGGAATCTGCAGTTTTGATCAAACAACTTGTAGTCAACCTGTATTGTCACGAAGGGATCAAATTACGCGTTAAGGGCGGTCTGAGTTTCATTCCCAGTTCAGAACCAATTTTATCAACATACAGAAGCTCAAATAAAGAATGTAATAAGTGTCTTGTGACCCTACAAAGCGTTTGTTTCGTCACTAGGAATAAATAACTAGGTTACTGGTGATATAGTTTCTACATGTCACCACTCTTGACTTTATTGTGGTTCAACCTAATGTCTACTTGGTAGAGAAGGAATATCATGTTTAATGTGAATTTCAGACCACAATTCCATTATACCTTCTTCACTTGGCGTAGCCAAAGAGAGCGGAATCTGTCACTTCGTGTCAAAAATCATCAGCAGAAGTTGGAATCGAGCCCAGACTATGGGTACATGAACCTGCCAGCTATCCAAGACACCACCAGATACGCTTCTCTGAGGCACATTTATCTATTATAACGCCGTTGCGCCACCCTGGATGAGAATTCTGACACAGAAGTTTCCTGTAGTGGTTTGCACCATGTTCAGTACATTCATTAACTTGCTTGATCGAATCGCCATGAACTAGCTCCCTCGACTACCCAGTGCATGCATTCAACTCTATTTTTTAATCACCGAAAAAATCACGTAACAACCACCTACACAGAATTGCCAACAGTGTAGGCTGCAGAAATTTAAATAGGAAATTGCATTTGAGCTGCTCTATTGCGCTTTGTTTGTTGAAAACGTCGTGCAGTGCAAAAGAAAAACTGTAACTGTCTATCTCTCACAAGTCTACATCCACCTATATCAATTATCTCACAACACTGTGGAATGCGGAAGTTCTGGACGATTTGTTGTTAACTTCTAGAGCAGGTGCAGCTATGGTTCAGTTACTAATGTAACGTAAGTGTAGTGCACTGTAGACAAAACGTCGGAGTTCAAATGCATTCACTGCTACTTTTTTTAAAACGCAATTTTGCTGTCTGCTGAAGTTATCAGTCTAATGGAACTTTGAACATAATTCCCTTCAGTTCTCACCTCAAAGTAGTCGAATGTGGAAAAAGGGCCAAATACTGCGACGTTTTATTCTTTTCAGGTTTAATAGTCGGCCAGGCAGCAGACTTCTCGAAACTTTTGTATTATGTATGAGGAGAGCGCATCGTGCCAAAATATGTAAGAAAAGTATTTTCTACATTAACTGTCGTGTGGTAGTGGCATTTTATTCTTCTTCAAACCTTGTTTGACAGCTTTAATTCAGAACAAACGTCACAGTCTGGGAGACTGGCACAGCGACCCAGGACTGACGCTTTTTTTTAGAGCACCACGTTAGCACAGAGCTAGCGAAGAGGTATACGTTTGGGGTTGCCATTGCAACGACAATAGTGACTAGAACTCGTACATCGCTATTTAAAGGTCAAAATTAGTTGCGATTTCCGCGTGCAACGACTTTCCTGTGCTGAAAACCGTAAATGCACTAACTTTTGTTACACCTCAAGCGATAATAACTCAGATTATTCAATGGAAAAGGCAGGAATAATCAAATGAACTTTGAGACTTAATTCTGTGCACACCATCAAGTAACTCGTCGATCACAGAGTTGCCAAACATACCTTGCCTTCTTGCCAAATATTATTTACAGTACCAGCAGGAAGAAGACGAACCGATGTGTTCCTACAGAGAACTGGGAAGTGACCATAACTGGCATCTCAAAGACGCGGCTGGCACGGCGTGGAATGCGTGTGATTCGCATTTCTGTAGCTAGGTTTAGAGACTGGAGGGTAGTTACTACTAACAATCTGATTATCTAATTAAACCAGAATTCTACGTGGATTTATACCTCTATGCAGTTCAGTATCTTTGAACTTTCGGCAATCGTTAGCTTTATTGACATGCACAAGTTACGATGGGATGCATTCATTCTTTCCTCGATGCACACGGCTATGGGCTAATAAAGGACACATATGAAAGTTTTTTGCAATCTTAAACGTTAAAAACGTTGTACATACGAGTTGAAAGCTGAAAATATGACGAACAAAAATCAATTCCAGTTGCAAACAAGCACTGGATTTTCCTGAGCAGATGCGTATTCCAGAACTTTAAAGGTTCGAAATTGCCTTCCTTGCCGCTCACGACGTAAATACGGAGCATGAAGCAGTCGTAAATAGTGGTCTGCTAATGTTTGGGGCTACTTAAAATAGTGGAAAGACACACATTCTGGCTTCAGTACAAGATACAACACAAATCAGCAGTGCTTCCTTCCTTCTTTTTTGTCCTCATGGTTGCTACGTAGAGAGGATATCTGTGGTTCATAACGTCAATTAATAAAAGAGAGTGAATAATGTTTCTGAAAGTGCGACACAAAATAGATGTTACTTAAAAGTGCTGTGTAGCACGCTGCGTTTAGCAGGTTATACACAACGTGGTTGTGATTTTGGAGTGAAAGATATTTATACGTTATTATCAAGCATGACGTCTCATCCTTTTCTTATTTTCATAAAAGACTTGAACATTTCCGTTTCACCGTTGTTTAGTGAGTGCATTTTCGTGTAGCAGAGTAGTACAGTGGAAGACTATACTTTGTTGCTGTGAGTTGTGAATTCGAGTATCTGATTTTCTATCCAACGTATACTATAGTGCATAGCATTTTCCATTGCAGCTTGTAATGCCGGAAATGCATATCCTCCAATTTCCATCTATTCTACTATAATTTTTTTCCTTATTTTGTTACCTGAATGTATGACATTTATATATTGTAATTGTTTTACTCTTTATATATATAAGTCGATGTATAATTGGTTTCTTTTGTAAATATTATTTGTATTTTTACGCTGGGTCTTGCCTAGGGAAAACTATACTGGAGAAACGAATACATCGATAGGTCGTGTGGAGATCCAAAGTGCTTACGATCTTTGGTAGTGTTAACACTGCCTCGTGGAGCGCGGGCAGAGCAGGGGGAGTCTGGCTGGAGGAGGGCAGTGGAGCAGTTGTGTTGTGTGACGCTCCCGCGAATTGCCGCGCTTTCGGCGTTTGGCAGCATGTAATTTCACTCGACTTGCTATGTTAGTTTCTGGCATTGGTGTCGCGGACGGGAGCGTTAGCTGGCACACATCAAGAGACCGTTTCGGCTGCAGACCGTGTCGAGAAGAAAGCGCGCCAACATCCAGCTTCTGCAACAGTTACGGCCGACAATGAGTGACTGTAGCCACATGCTCGATCTACGACTTCAAACCTTCAGTCAACCAACAAGGAAGACTGGTAGCACGTAAAGTTTTAGAACTGTATGGCAGGGCTCAGCTTTTCAAACTGTTACATTTTTCTCACTAAATTACAGCTACGTAGCATGAACCTTTGTTGCTCATTGTTGCATTAAAGTAATATCATTCGATTTCACTGCTTTAATTTGAAACTTAAGTTAAGGTATTCATAGCTGGCTACAATATTTAGATTACACAAGCACAAATTAAGAGTGCGAGTTTTGTTACCGTATTTTAGCTTACCTGTGACTGCAGCTCAGATTGGTACGTACTAAATTTTACTATTGCTTACTGTTGAGAATCATTTAATTCAAGTTCAGAGTTAAATCTCTTATATCTAGCTCAGGTATCACTCTTATATCTAAATTGCGTAGATTCAAGTAGCCCAAGACTAAACGTATTTTACTGAATTTCGATGTGCTTCAGAAACAAAGCTCACTATTAATTTCAGTCACTAAATTAACTTTGAATTTTCCGGTTTTATTAATTCTTTTGTTAAGTTAAGTCAGAGTGTAGCGAAATTTACAACTTCTGAGAAACTTTCAGTTTTCACACTACACGTGTCAACCTTCAGTTGCCACGCTTCTGGTGCTTTTTGTATGTGTAATAACCTTCCTTTTTCAGTTACTATAGTAATTGTCCATAGAACTGGCGACCGTAATTTCCCCCAGATCTCAAATATCTAATTACCGCTAGATAATTGTTAACATAACGGCCACACATTTACTTTCTTTATTAAGTTTAACCCTTTTCAAAATTAATTTCCACCAGTTTTATTAGCATTTTTCCTTTCATTTATATGTAACCCTTTCCTTCCTCTTTACCGACAGGTTAACTTCGGTGACGACTGCTTTTCCCAAATTTCTGTTAGGTACACGCGGTTTAATTTTTCACTTTCATTAAGGTCGATAAGTGAGGAGGAGGTTACAAGCTGAGGTCGTCTATGCTGGCTGTTATTCGTACAAACCTTGCAGATATTGTGATAGTCAGAGGCATTATTAATAACATTCACTACTGCTCATTAAAATTGTAACACCAAGAAGAAATGCAGATGATAAACGGGTATTCATTGGACTAATATATTATACTAGAACTGTCATGTGATTACGTTTTCACGCAATTTGGGTGCATAGATCCTGAGAAATCAGTACCCAAAACAACTACCTATTGCAGTAATAACGACCTTAATACGTCTGCGCATTGAGTTAAACATAGCTTGGATGGCGGGTAGAAGTACAGCTGCCCATGCAGCTTCAACACGATACCACGGTTCATCAAGAGTAGTGACTGGCATATTGTGACGAGACAGTTGCTCGGCCACCATTGATCAGACGTTTGAAATTGGTGAGAGATCCTGATATTGTGCTGGCCAGGGCAGCAGTCGAGCATTTTCTGTATCCAGAAAGGCCCGTACAGGACCTGAAACATGCGGTCGAGTATTATCCTCCTGAAATGTAAGGTTTCTCAGGGATCGACTGAAGGGTAGAGCCATGGGTCGTAACACATCTGAAATGTAACGTCCACTGTTCAGAGTGCCGTCAATGAGGACAAGAGAGGTGACCGAGACGTGTAACCCATGGCAACCCATACCATCACGCCGGCGATACGCAAGTAAGGCGGTGACGAATATACGCTTCCAATGTGCGTTCACCACGATGACGCCAAACACGGATGCGACCACCATGACGCTGTAAACAGAACCTGTATTCATCCGAAAAAATGACGTTTTGCCATTCGTGCACCCGGTTCGTCGCTGAGTACACCATCTCGGGCGCTCCTGTCTGAGATGCAGCGTCAAGGGTAACCGCAGCCATGGTCTCCGCGCTGATAGTCAATGCTGCTGCAAACGCCGTCGATCTGTTCGTGCAGATGGTTGATGTCTTGCAAACGTCCCCATCTGTTGACTCAGGGATCGAGACGTGGATGCACGATCCGTTACAGCCATGGGAATAAGATGCCTGTCATCTTGACTGATAGTGATACGAGGCCATTGGGATCCAGCACGGCTTTCCGTATTACCTTCCTGAACCCACCGATTCCGTATTCTGCTAAAAGTCATTGGATCTCGACCAACGCGAGCAGCAATTTCGTGGTACGATAAACCGCAATTGCGATAGGCTACAATCCGTCCTTTATCAAAGTCGGAAACGTGATGGTACGGATTTCTCCTCCTTAGACGAAGCACCACAACAATGTTTCACCAGGCAACGCCGATAAACTGCTGTTTGTGTATGAGAAATCGGTTGGAAACTTTCCAAGTGTCAGCACGTTGTAGGTGTCGCCACCGGCGCCATCCTTGTGTGAATGCTCTGAAAAGCACTCATAGCATCTTCTACCTGTCGGTTAAATTTCGCGTCTGTAGAACGTCATCTTCGTGGTGGAGCAATTTTAATGGCCAGTAGTGTATCATATTCCGGTACCTATCACTAGCCCCTGAAACCAATAACAGTATTTGTAGCAGTTTCACAGTACACAACATCTTTATACCGTTACGTAGTGCGGGATATAATGAGAATGTCAACTGCCAAGTAAAAGTGTCTCGTTTGTGATCTGTACAGACGATATTTCCAATACCTTAGTTTAAACCGGCTGGTTACCTTAGGTCTAATTTTACATGTACAATCGAGTAACGTACTTCCACGATAGAAATGACGTGGCAGATTCTTGTCATGCGCTTCTTGAGTACAACTGAGTGAAACTAAGGTATTGATTTCGTCAGTGCGACGTTGCTCTCACTTTATTTGTGTCACTGTGCTTCTGTAGAGTCTAACCGTTTGATTTCGGAGTTTGGTCGTTTCTGAAGGTTGGCGCAGTACTATCCCACATGTGTACATGGGATGATGCATGAGATTATAACTGACATAAAAGATTCAGCAACACATTTTGCAATACAAACCATAAAATTCAACATTAATAACAAAGATGCTTTCATAAACTTTATTAATTTTGAGTTCCAAACACAAACTGATAACATTACATTTTATTTCCAAAAGCGGGAAAAGGTGGAGGGCCTTGAAGATATAGCAGCTGGTCAGACGGACTTTTCTTTTTGGAAATCTTAGGGAACGCCTGCCTTGGGGGAGGGCCAGTGAGAAGCGCACCCTGTAGCGCTGATGGTGCAACATCAGCTACATGAGGCAATAAAGATAATTCAGTATTGGTGACACAATCTTGGTAGATGGTGGGATTCAGTACTTGATTACTGCCAGCTGTGTTGAAGTTTCCCGAGGTGGTGGGGGGCAGTGACTCTGCAGGAATAGAATTGCCAGTGTCCAAGACGGTGGCTAGCATGAGATCATTAGTGGACGTGCAGTAGCCACCATCCAAGATGGGGGGACATGGTGGCTTAACATCGGCAGACACTTCGACGCTGTGCAAGGTGGTGGAGGGCAGCGACTCAGAGGCATTAGAGTCGCAACTGCCAGCGTTGCTGGGAGGCAGCGGCTCACTAGTGGATGTGGCATCGCGAACATCCAAGATGGTGGGATGCGGAGGTCCATCATTGGCAAGCTTGTTGCCACTGCCAAGTGTCGTGGGGGGCTGCAGTTCAGCAGTAATAATATCGTCACTGTGCAAGACAGTGGGGATCAGCAGTTCATTAGTGGATGTGCTGTCACTGCCTTCAAAGACAGTGGGGTGAGACGGTTCATCGTCAGCAGTGTTGTCTCCATTGCAAAAGGAGGTGGGGGGCTGCATCTCAGCAGCATTACTATCTCCACTAGGCGAGGTGGTGGGGGCCAGTGGGTCATCAGCAACACTAACATCGCCACTGCCCAAGTTGGTGGTGGGCAGCAGCTCATCAGTAGTTGTGGTCTCGCCGCCTGAGGTGGTGGGAGGCGGCGGTAGGGGCGGTGAAGGCGGGCGTGGCAGCGTCGGTGGCAGCGGCTGCTGCTCGGCAGGGGTAGTGTAGCCACTGCACACGGTGTCGGAGACATCACAAGCCTGGAATCAGAAGGATATTCTGTATTAGGATTGATTTTCTTGTATGTAGTAGTGGTTCAGAATACGTGCTTGTAATACCTGTTTTTGTATATTCACTGACAAGAGAAAAAGTGAAACACGAAAATATAATCATTGGTGATCAATTTGGGTTACAACAGCTGTATGTGGGCGAGAATTAACAATTTATGAAACAAAGCCTTGAATGCAGTACATGAATTCCAGCACAAAACGTCAGATCAACAGACTGAGGTACAAATTTGCGGTCAGGGTGAGTGGGATACCCGTGACAGTGCTCCAACTGTGATATGAAATTGCACCTCAGACGGTAGTCCAGGTGTTGCTCTAATGAATCAAACACACAGACAAACTGCTTGCAGGACCTCAACTGGCTCTTCCTTCTAACGAAGTCACTACCAAGGTGGAGGTAAAACAAGCTTTCGTCATGAAACTCTACAGTATTCCACCGTGCCATACGATGAGCTTTCCCCTAACTCCACTGCAGTAGTATATAACTGTGTTTAAGGGTCAGTGGAATGTACGCTACAGGTTGCCTGGAACGGCGATATCCTTGAAGTAAACGATATTGTTGCTCATATTGGTGCTGCTGAGTCAGTAGCACATGTGGGAGCCATACGCCCCACACGATGCTCTTCCCACTCAGTCGTGTCACTTGCCCAGTCGAGGCCTGGTCTTCTTGCGACCGTACGTTTTCGTGACCATCTCTGCCAACAATCAAGTACAGTAGCTACATTCTTTCCAAATATCTCTGCAATATTGCAGAAGGAACATCCAGCTTCTCCTAGCTCTATCAAATGGACCTATTCTAACCAAGTGAGGTGTTGATAATGGCCTTCTTTACTGTCGCCTACTAATCATGTCTCGTCTCAAAAATAATTAACTTTCACGACACTTACAGCCTCCATTCAAAGGAAACGTGATTGAAAACTCATAGTGGTGCTTCTAGCGCCACTCTCAGGGGACGGGTGCGAAATTGAAACAGTCATCTTGTTTCAGATGTAGGAAGACGGCTACCAACTTTCGTTTATGTCATCTAACTCCTCGTTAGTGCTTCAGGTTTTTTGTCAGTGTATTCCGGTGAAACTACGTTAATCAGGTCGTATGGTGTGCTCACCAATTTACTATATTAAGGTGTACGTGAAATTATACATTTGAATTTGTGTAGTTAAATGGGTTACTTCAAAACGAGGTAACCACAGTCGAAATGATACAAAAGCAAACTACTGTAGCCAATGAGAGCCGCTAGTCTTTTCTGTCGATTAACATGGTTGCAACTTTTTGCGCCACTCCAGAAGACGAATCAGTAACGTTTTAGGGTTGCATAGAATAATTGGATGATTTGAGTTGCTACATATAGTTTGTCATAGTCAGTTGTGGCACCTTCTTTGTAGCTCTTACGGCAGAAGACTTCAGGCAAAAGAACAAAACCTTATTCTGAAAACGACTTTGTCAAAGAGGGCGGAGGAGCGGACTGACGTTCAGGGCACACTCTTGCCCTTGGGCCGGAAAGCTGCCCATAAAGGTAAAACATAAGCAATGATCAACGGCTTGAGGGTGCAGAAGATAATGGAAACCGCGGCATTATAGACGCATTATGTGTATCCACAGGGTCTGTGGACTGTGAATTGAAAAATTGTCATGATGCTCTTCTCACTGGCAAAAGACACCGGAGACTGCGAATATGGAGGTGACCGTGAGAAAAATATTAAGTCCCGAACGAAAGGATAATGTTCTGAGAGCCGGATGTGATTATGTCCGAAATCTAAACATGGTAGAGAAGCTATAAATTCTGAAACTGGAAATGCAAAGGCCTAATCTAGATATAGTCGGAGTCAATGAAGTAAACGGAACGGAATTAAGACAACAATTTATAGTCAGTTGAATATAGGATAATATCAACAGCAGCAGTGATTGGTATGATGGCAGTAGGATTTGTTGTGAATAGTTGGACAGAGAGTGTATTACCGTGAACAGTTCAGTAACAGGGTTTCTCTCATCAGAATAGACAACAAATAAATAACGATAATAATAGTAGATGTACACATGCAGAGTAGAAAGCTGACAATAAAGAGATGAAGTGTATGAATATAGTGAACGGGTATTTCAATAAGTATAAGAGAATGAAACACTGTTGGTAATGGGGGACTGGAATGCGGTTGTAGGGGAACGAGTTCTACAAGTAAATATCAGCCAATAAATCATTCTCCAAACTCAATATTTAACATCGGTTATTGTCTACCATCGATGCGCAGACGTGAGCGTTGAAATAGAAATTAGCATTGAAGCTTTGCCATCATCGTGCATCCCTAATCGGAACATTTTCTTATGATATGAGTTGAGTTTGTGAAGAATTGTGCCATCTGTGCCTTTACAGTAAGGCGATTCGCCGAATGCAGCGACAGCTTTTTTTTCCGCATGAAAGATTTTAGTAATGTGAATCACTACGGTTAGTCCTTGTTGTAAAGGATCACCATCCTAAATTCGGAAAGTTTATTTCATACCCACTCATTTCATTTGACAGGTATGAACGTTGCTCTAACTGCGACTGTAGATTGTAGATTCGTCTCGCGAGGTCCTATAGGGTGTAGTGCCTGTTTACGTCGTCAGCGACAGAGTGACCGACTGTAATGAGTGTGAGACCAAATGTAGTTATCAGCCTTAAACGTGGGTATGGTAGCAGCTAGTCACGAAAAGTGAGCAAATGCTCAGCGTCCAGTAAGCGAGATCCTAGCAGTAGCTGGTCTGCACCGTCTACAGCTGGCGTATTGTCCTTTCTACATCTGTACCAGGACAGGTCTCATTACTTCTGTCGGCTATGTCAGTCGTTCATTTATCCTTTAAGCAGTCGTACTCGGCATATGCTGACGCCAGGCAGAACACGTAGGCCTTTGTGAAAGTCACTGACTCTTCTATGAAGGAGAATCAACTGTCAGAAACCAAAGTGAAAATTCGTATTAATTATTTACTGCCAATATACTGTAATGTAAGCGTAGTGTGAATGGTGTGAGCGAGGTGGCTCCTTTGAAAAATCGGAGGCTTGTTTAACTGCTTTTTGGCGTTTATCCCGCGCTAGCAGAATCGTCTTGTTGATACATCTGACTCCATTCGGGTCTGTCAGGTGCTTCTATGTATGTGGAATTGATGAATTCCGTAACTTTATTGATACGGTCCAGCCATCGTGTCTTGGATCTGCCACGAGGTCGTCGGCCATTTGTGCCCAGGTGCATAGCTATTCTCTCCTCTGAGTCTGCTTTAATACGCATGACGTGTCCATATCATCTTAACCTGCTTTCCCGTACTTTGTCTAAGATGGGTGCAAGCACAAGATGTCGCCTGAAAACCCTTGGTCTTCATAAAACATAATAAGGCTGATGCTTTTCTTCTGCTATTCGCATGATATTTATTCCCATAACTACTAAATAATTATCAAGGGCATTTAGCTCCAACAACGGGAGATAATCTCGTATAATAATAGAGAATAAAAGTGTGTAGCATCCGTAGATTTACTCCGTAATCAGGTCATTGCAGTGAAAGGGTAAAATATCTCGAAATGCACTTTTACATATTGAGTTTCCCTTAGTGTCCGACTAATATGCGGCTGGTACTGGCGGAGGTTCGTGTTCTCCCTCGTGCATGGGTGTGTGTGTGTGTGGTGGTTGTTAGGATAATTTAGGTTAAGTAGTGTGTAAGCTTAGGGACTCATGACCTTCGCAGTTAAGTCCCATAAGATTTCACACAAATTTGAACATTTTTTAGCGCAAATGAAAGGCAGCCCTACCGTATTGCCGACCTACCTTCACCTACAGCATCAACAATTCTCATCTACTGGGTAGTCAATCTTGCAAACACATTTGGTGTGTTGCCTGTCCGAGGGTGCAAAACGAAAGTTGATATTGGCAATAGCCACGTCGATGGCCACACGCAAATCGTCATTTAAAGATATATATGAAGTTTTTGGATGAAGCAACTAAGTATGACATAGGGAGAGATATCGTGCCGAGAGTAAGTTTTGTATGCTATTGGTGTGACGCAGGGAGCCACAACTCACCTGCGCCTTCTTGCTCTTCTTCAGCCTCTTGCGCTCGTCGCGGTCAGCGGCACGCCGGCGGATGCAGGGGCACAAACGGCGTAACATCTGCGTCAGAGAAGACCCGTGTCAAGTACTGAACGCCATAACACTTCTACAGTAAACCGTGCCCATTATCTCCACTCAACCATATTAAACGCTCCGTCACGTGAGGTTTACTAGTTTTTGCGTCATAATTGTCCCGAAAGTGAATGAGCGTAGTGAGGTGTTCAAAAGACACGATGGAAGACTTTGCGGCCGCATCTTCATTACGAGGCACGGGGCGTGTCCACCGTGCCCGAATGCGTTCTGGGTGAATGGTTGGCGTGATCGAATGGCTTATTACCCAAAGTCGTGAATCAGCTCACCAACCATGATCTGCAAATGTCGACGACGTATCCAACAGCTCGGTGTCTTATGAGCTGCAGTTGCGCTTTTCCTTGAATTTCTGATGAGTTATTTTTGACGAGGACAACGAGTGATCGGAAGCTACCGAAATAAAGACTGAGGTACTGAATAATATTATACTTATATGTTTCACTGAAAATGACTACTGTGATACCTCGTTAGTTCACTTAATTCCCAAGAGTACAGGTAGCGCACCATTGACTGATACCCTGTTTCTTTATTTCTGGAAGTAGTTCATATAAGAGTCGAACATTCATAGAGTACTAGAAGTATCGGAAGTAGCGTAACAGGCCTGAAGAATATAGTTAAAATTGTATTTAGTACTAATTACAACACATCGTTAAAGTAGGAGTATAGTAAATCCTACATAAAGATTCTAGAAGTACTGAAGGAATATTATCTATTCGTTCTTCAATCTTTAGATACGATTTTTCAGTAGCTTGGTTACCCTCTGACACTGTTAATCAACCCTCTGTGTCTTCCAAAACGACTCCCATTTCTTCCTATATCTCTTCTGTAAACAGCTCCTTCCCAGTATGACACATACAACGAAAGCTTTCCACTTATCGAGCTTTCTCCTGGGTTCAACGGTGGAATTCCGTATGTGCTCATAATGTTGAGGCCATTTCTCTTGCCTCTGAATTGTGTACACGCTGAACCCGACATTCTGAAGACCATTTCCTTTCCGATATCTTCGCAATGTTCCCGCATCTGATCGCTTTAGATTACTTGAAATCCTATTCATTTCATTGATAAGTCAAGTACATAGCTATGGTTTTTTTTGAAGATTTTTGTACCTCTTTCAGTTACTTCAAGTTTGGGTTCACAGCTTTAAAGTAACATCTAAATGATGAAACCTCTTTAAACCACCGTAGGCTGTCAGTTTTATCATGGAAAGTGCTTTTGATGAACCACATATATGTTTCGCATTACTAGCCAGTTTCAGCCCTTGGCCGTTTTCAAATGTGTAGCGTTCGTTATGTGGGTGTGTGTGTCACATTTCAAAATGTGGTGAGTGAGGGTGGGAGGGAGAGTCCACTCTCACAGTCTCACTCACATTCCGCTACAGAGTGAAATTTTGGTCTGAGAAGTGTAGTAAAATCATTTATATTGCAAAGTCAATAAAATACACTTCGCCGCAGATGCAGAACTGGATGTTTATGAATTTTAAGACACAGGCGCCCGCATTGACTGAAGACGATTTTCATCGAGATTTCGTTTATCTTATGCAGAGTGGCGGTTTGGCCTCATTCTGATATACATGTGTATCATGCTCGTTGATAATTCCGATGTGTTGCCTCTAACGTTCCTGGTGCATGCTACGAGTCGTGTCCTACAACTCAGCACCGATGTAAATGAAATTATGTCTGTGTAATTACTTTACACCATAGTTAAATTACGGAAATGTTACAGATTCAGTTTTATACACTCTACAGTAGTCTCCCATTAAGTGACATACTACGCTCGAACTAACAATATTCGAAACTCTATGTTGCAAACTTCCCACGGAGTTCCATTATATGCCTGCTGCCTCTATTATCACACAGTTTCATATCTGAGCCCTCAGAGTCTAAACTAATAACTATCAGCATCATCAGACAATGGCACGAAAAGTAGTTGATAATTACGTTAGTCTTCAATGGAAAAAATTAAATAAGTTCCAGAATGGCTCACAAGGTTAATGATAAATTGCTCAGAATGATGCTACCCAATAGCATACGTTGCCTCCAGCCACTGATTATTGGTTATGTCTTCGTTAGTCACCACTGTTTAGCAGTCAGTAGTGTGAGAAAGGACACACCACTGCTGATATTTTTAAACGTGACACACACGTCACCAATGAGATTTATGTTAGATAATGACAAAGAGCTGAAACTGGTAGGTAATGTGTATTATATACATGTTAGAATAAAGGAAATTCACACGATGAAACTGTCACGCTACGGTTGTAAATAATTTCCTCTTTTTTTCGCTCCTGAAAATTGTCTCTTATGTTAACCATTGTTCCTTCCCACTTACCTAGGTTCCACTTATGTTTGTTCTGTGTACCTTTCTTTATCGTCCTTTTAAGAGGTGTCCATTCCTCTTAAAGTGAACAGCCTACTGTGGTATTCACTACCATAGCATCTACAGCCTTAGCTTACATCTTCCCCTACCTCAGAATTCGAGTATTTCGCTTTAAACTTTTGCTTATTCTTCATCATTGCTAAATTGTGATCTCATTCTAAATGCTTTTGTGTATGTCTCAAATCCCAGGATCTGACTTCGAAATATCTGTGTCAGTAAGTTGTAATCTAGGTGTTAACTTCTTATACATTCGAGCCTGTTCCGAATAGATCTCTTCCTGTTGTGATTCTGTAATTGTGAATAGCATTTACAAACATAAATTTATTTCACATCTCATGGTGTCTTTCTTTATCCTCTCTTTCTAATAACGACACCATATTCTCCCATAACTTTTTTTAAAAAATCTTATGGGACTTAACTGCTAAGGCCATCAGTCCCTAAGCTTACACACTACCTAACCTAAATTATCCTCAGGACAAACGCACACACCCATGCCCGAGGGAGGGCTCGAACCTCCGCTGGGATCAGCCGCACAGTCCGTGACTGCAGCGCCTGAGACCGCTCGGCTAATCCCACGCGGCCTCCCTTATCTCTGTAGTTCCTTTCTGCACCACAGTGTTCCAATTCCCATGGTTATTAGCTTTTGATCCTGCTTTCAATTTCGTCATACTCTGTATCCATTTCTTCAACTTCTGCTCGTCACTCAACATGTATACCTGAGCTACATTCGTTGGTGATGGTTCCCTGTAGATTCTGTTGAGATTATCCATGTCACTGAACAGTTCATAGTACTTCGACTTTGTGTCCTACCTTTCTACTCGAAATGAGTCCCACCCTCGTCACATATTTTTCTGGTACTGTTAATACTATTCTTCATTAGTCAGAACAGAAATCCTGGAGTTCTTTAAATTTCACTTCATCTACACAACTATATCTACATTGAGCCTTTACAATTACCTTCTTCAGATCTTTTAGTGTCATATCCGAAGTCCTAGATTATAACGGCATTGTGGTAAGTTCAATCATTTTCTCATGGTCACCTGCTCTTGGTAAGGTCCATTCCTGCATATAGAAATGATAGGCTATATCTGACACTTTTGCCAATGGAGAGACGATCAAGACACTTTTTCAGTTAGAGGCCACATTTCATGTGTACACGTGTTATGTGTTGTTAAGCTCTGTTTTGCACTGCATTTTGCTCATTCATACCGTTGACCACACCAAGATTCAGAGGTTGCACAAAACCTCTGGCCACATCTTCATTATAATTTACAATCCTGTTGAAAAGTACTGGGTGCCAATGAGGATGATCTATAGATAAAGAGTATGCATTAGCTGGGGTCTAGCCCGGCACCTAGAGCTTTTTGATCCTTAGTGCAAGACGCTACCGCTTTTTTTGTCCCACAAATCACTTATTTAAGGCAATCAATTAAAAATAAAACAAAAAAGGCCATTTCAATTTAAACAAAATGGTTAAATCAGAAAAACGTATATGAAGGGTAATGGCCTTAATTTTAACGAGCCCTCACCTTTTTTTCCTCCGTCGCTTCTATATCTTGGAACATTTAAATCCAAAAAAGAGTGGCCACAAAAGTGTGAGGGGATTTACACTCATCCAACTTCTTGTCGATGAAAAACAAGATACAGTATATAGGAAAAAAGTTCTGGATAACGTGGCATCCTGAGCCACGTCCAATGGGCTGTAGCCATATATTGATAAAAGGCAATCGGATCTGCGTGATATCTATTCACCATCATGTAGTGGACATGTCATTGTTCTTCGACCGGGAAAGGAAGGTTGAATCGGGACACACTAGAATCTCCCCCAGGACAGCCGCCTCCGACGTCCTGAAGAGAAAAGCTAGTTGTCGGCGAAGCCGAAGGAGATCAATCGATGATATGATGTATCAGTTTCATGGAACGAGTGCTACCATTCGTCACACTGAGGCCAATACGAAAAAGTCGCACGTTGGTAGGTACAATATCATGAACAACTTGGTACACCAAGGACGACACTTCCATCGGGAAAATCTGGAGGCTAACGTTAGACCAAACAAACTTCCAATTCGTTTCTGGCGACAGGGCTTCCACAGAGGGAATGCTATGAGGAACTGAGAAGCGGGAAAACAGCATTTTTAGGGAGAGATTCGCCTGGGAAAGGATATTTATTCCTAAATAACTGACTTCAAGAAAAAACTCCTTAACGTACCTTAGTTTACAACTAATCCTTCAAATATCTACTGGAGGTATTAATCTCGCCGTTCGGATACTGTCATGAAAACGAGCTGGAAGTGACTGGGGAGCGCGTAGACATGTTAAAAAGGTGCGACGGATGAATAAGGCAGAAGCCTTACCACGAATATCAGCGTGGTCCAAACCTCCCAGGCGACGGGGACGCGCCATGACCCCGTAACGCAAGCGAAATATAGAGTTGGACCAGATGAACCTGACAGTTAAACTTTACAACTTGCGGTACATCATTGCATGAAGTGGAAAGATTTGTGCCGTAAAATAAGCCTTACCTAACACATTCGTTTCCATGGCCCGGACCTTATGAAGAAGTGAGAGAGAGCGACGTTTGTTTTCAATGACTGCTTCCTGAATCTTATCCGTGACAGACTTCCAGTTTTCGTAGCCATCTTTAGCGGACAACTGTCAATTATAACGCCTAACGATGGATAGCGGGTGACCTTAAAGGCCCATTGAATTTCAACAGCGTCAAATCCTCGCAAACTGAGTAAGTGACATTTCTGGTCATTAACCCGCGCTCCAGCAAGACAAAGAAAAGCATCCGAAACTTCCGTCAGCCGTGGTGTATCATCAGGGGTACGAAGAAGAACCATAACGTCATCAGCACATGCCCGAACGGTAAACCTTTCTCCCAACAGCGACCAGCCACCCACATGAACAGTTATAGTTCGCTTAAGGATTCCAGAAACAGAACGTAGAGCGACAAAGATAGTGGACTCCCTTGAAGTATGGGGAAGTAAGACGGCCATTTACGTCAATGGACGCCCGAATACCAATAATTAGTGAGTTAAAGAACCGTCACGTAGCATCGTTAAAACCAACAATCGTCTATGCTCGCATGAGAAAACCGTGATTAACGCGGTCGAAAGCATGGTAAAAATCAATGAAAAGCAAAGCGCATGTCACGGGAATGGCCGGAACACAACTAACATTTCTCGCAATGATGGCAACCAAACAACACCGATAGTCTGCTATTTACCATTTATCTTAAATCATAGTTGAAGAGGGTTATCGGGCGGACCTGGTCCATACGCAAACGTCCCGACTTCTTGGGGATCAGGACAATTTTAGCAACCCTAAAGGTGGTCGGGATAAGGCCTCCGTGGAATACTTCATTCACCATAGAAGTTATCCTATCTCCTATCAGGGGCCAACATCGAGTATCAAATTCTCAGGGAAGGTCATCGAAGTCAAGCGATTTGTGGTAGGGAGAACGAGCCAGAATATCAAATATGTCATCGTGATGGAATACAGAGATAAACTCTTCCTGAAGAGCTGGCGATACAACACTAAAAAGGAGGGAGGTAAAATCAACAGACTATAGACTGTCTGAATACACTTCAGTGTAAAGGTCAGAAAAGTAATGGTAAAGTTCACTCATAATAGCAGATTGGGAGGACCACTCAAGGCCATCTAGAGAACGAATGGTAGTAAGACACGTCCTTTGAGATCGTTTGTGAAGCCGAAGAAGATTGCGATTGAAGAAGGCTGGGAACGCAAGCCCATACCATCAATGTGCCTACGTTTGAGATGTAGAAGTTTTGCCTTCACACGGTGGACGTCTAAGACTCTTAGGGGGCATCACGAGCCTTATCGTAAAGATGGCACAGGACAGCATTATAAAATTCAATGGTTCGCCTTATTTCAGCCGCTTTTTCAGCGCTAAAACGCCTGAGTGTTATTTCGAATCTGAGGTTTAGCAAAAGTGACCCACCATTCTAGAATTGAGGGATAAAGCGCCGGGGACTGGAATGTCAGCCGCCGTATGGTTGCGATGATGCCTTCCAGAGAGGGGCCCGTGAGATGTAGTGTTTAGCTTCCATAAAGGGCGCAAAAGATGGACCCGCAGTGGGACGTGGTTAAAAGTAATTGAAACAGCACAGTGATCAGTGAAACTGGCAGGAATTACATCAATCGATAGAAAGTGACTACATATAGGGGCGGATACATAAAAGTGGTCCAATCGACTGCTTGAAGTAGCTGTAAAAAACGTAAACAGCACCAATGCAGGATATCTGAATGCCCAAGCATCTTGGAGAATCAAAGACGTCACCGTACCATTAAGCTCACGACAATATGTATAATTGAGATCTGATCTACACGACGTAAGACGCAGTTAAAATCGCCCCCACCCCACCCTCAACAAAACCTTTTTTCGGTTTCCGTCGAAGTAAATAAACAACTTGTTACTTCTAAAACAGCGCGCAATCGAATGAACGACCGGATCCAGACGGAGCGTAAAGAGAAAAAAAAAGTACAGCCTGCACCCCGACCATCATCTAGCATTTCGAAGTCCGTCAGTGGTACTCCATCTCGATAAAGCAAAGCCATACCGGTAGAATTTTCAGGCGCAATACTGAAAAACGTAGAGTATCCAGTAAGACAAGACACATCAAATAACACCTCTTGTAAACACAAGATATTAGCTTGGGAATCGTAAATAAACTGGCGTAATGCAGCAAGCCGTAATTGGGAACATATCCTATTAATACTGAGGGTGAGAAATGTATATGGCTGCATCCGTTATCACATGTAAGGTCAACGAAACAACACTAAGGAAAATACAGTCATCACGCCCTTCTCTCCTCAACGTCTTGAGGTGGTGGAAAGAACATGTAGTTCTAATCCTCCCTACCGGGTACCGAGGAATCCTCATTTTTCTTTCTACGACGCTCAGCTGCACGTGCAGGTTGAAAACGCTGTTTCACACCACTCCGTGAGAACATTGACTCTTGATGTGGAAGGGTTGGGGACACGTCAAGCTCCGATTTAATAGAGGAGCCATCTCCACTGTACTCATCGGAAATCGGAGAGCACAACTCTAAACGACTTACAGCAACATCAGGTACAGAAGAGACAGGTAATGCAGTGCCGGTGTCGGAATTCATCATATGATCATCAGGATGAGAACCCGTAGAATCCCGGTGCCCCACCGTTTCAGCATGGAGGAGGGGTGGTATTTAACTGGAACACTGTAAAGACTGACCAGCAGGCAACGTCTCTGCGGGAACATTGCCTGTTTATCCTGTTTTCGATTCTACACACAAATCACGATCGCCAGCCGTTTATAAATACTATGAGGTGAAAAATGTCACGCCCTTCTAATAATGTGTGGCAATTACTTGTGCCCGGCATAGTGCATAAAATCGATGTGGCATGTCCTCAACAAGTCTTCGGAAGTACCATGCAGAAATATTCAACCTTGAGTGCCTCTATAGCAGTCCAGAACTGCGACAGTGTTGCCGGTATAGGATTCTATTCACGAAGTGACTTCTCGATTACGTCCCATAAAAGTTCGATTCACGTTGAGCAATGTGGGTGAGCAAATTATTCACTCGAAATGTCCAGAATGTTCTTCATACTAACTGTAAACAAATGTGACGACAATTCTATCGTTGTTTGTGAATTTGAAACTCATGAATCGGTGAAAATGGTTTCCACGTGTCCGAACATTCCAGCCAATGGTCTGTTCAATTGGATCAGAGGTCCCAGTCCATTAGATGTGAACACAGCCCACAACATTATGGAGTAGTCTCGTTTGAAAAACAGCCCACAGTTTCTCTAATTATTTTTATCCTAAGCCTTGACCATGGTTTCTCCTATAATAATATAGCCTTCTTCAGAGGTCCTAAGGTGATCAAAACAATATCTAGACCAGTAATATAATCTATACTTAAACTTATAAATTACTTATGTGATAACAAATTGCTTACATGAGCTTTTAAAAATGAGAAGTGTCTTTGTCCAGCGGATTCGTCAAGATCAATAAAATAAAATAGCTTCAACAGACATAAGCCTATTTCGATCATAAGTAAAACTGCATGTAGCACCCTATGTCCACCGCCACTACATTTGTTATACTAGGCGCACGGTCGTCAAATGCGCTACATCCTGCGCGCCATAGGTGGCGCTCCCCACATTCAGCTACATCGGACCGTTTATCAGGAAAGCACTTATATCTACGATAAAATTTTAATAAAAAGCCTACATCGGCAACTGAAGGACCATATACTTCCGAATACGATTGTCCAACAGTGAAAATGATGTTGCATACAATCATTAAAGTGGTCAAACATTAACATTATGGAATCATCACAGATTGAACAGCGCCTTGTAGGTGCCTTGGGACCATGGTTCATAGCGTCTGCGCCACACTCGAAACCTAGCATCAGCTATCAGACTATGCTGATACAATAGCTCCATATTTAACAATTATATACAACCGTTCGCTCACAGTCAGCACGGTTTCAGAAAATATCGTTCTTGTGGAACACAATTAGCTGTTTATACTCATGAAGTGCTATCGACGGGGGATGTCAAACTGATTCCATATTTTTAGATTTCGAGAAGGCTTCCGACACCGTTTTCACAAGCGTCTTGTAACCAAACTGCGTGCCTATGGAATATCGTCTCAGTTGTGCGACTTCATTCATGATTTCCTGTCATAAAGGTCACAGTTCGTAGTAATAGACGGAAAGTCATCGAGTAAATCAGAAGTAATATAAGGCGGGAAGTGTTATAGGCCCTCTATTGTTCTTGATCTATGTTAACGACATAAGAGACAATCTGCGTAGGCCTCATTGAGTTTTTGCAGTTGATGCTGTCATTTACTGTCTTGTAAAGTCATCGGATGACCGAAACAAATTGTAAAATTATTTAGATAAGATGTCCGTGCGGTGCGAAAACTTGCAATTGACCATGAATAAAGAAAAGTGTGAAGTTCTTCGCATGACTACTAATTGAAATCCACTAAATTTCAATTACGCGATGAGTCACACAAATCTGAAGGCCGTAAATTTTACTAAATACTTAGGGATACAATTAAAAATAACCTAAATTGGGACGATCATATAAATAGTGTTGTGGGTGGAGACAACTAAAGACTGCGATTCATTGACAGACACTTAGAACGTGCAACAAAAAATGGTTCAAATGGCTATGAGCACTATGGGACTTAACATCTGAGGTCATCAGTCCCCTAGAACTTAGAACTACCTATACCTAACTAACCTGAGGACATCACACACATCCATGCCCGAGGCAGGATTCGAACCTGCGACCGTAGCGATCGCGTGGTTCCCGACTGAAGCGCCTACAACCGCTCGTCCACACTGGCCGGCAAGGTGCAACAGATCCACTAAAGAGACTGCTTACAGCACGCTAGTCCGCCCTATTCTGCAGTATTGCTGTGCGGTGCGGGATCCGCATCAGATGGGACTGGCGGATGACATCGAAAAAGTACAAAGAAGAGCAGGTCGTTTTTAACTATCGCGAAGTTGGGAAGATAGTGCCACAGACGTGATACGTAAATTGGTGTGGCAATCATTAAAACAAAGGCGTTTTTTGTTGCGGCGGGGTCTTCTCATGAAATTTCAATCATCAGTTTTCTCTTACGATCGCGAAAACCATTTGTTGGCACCCAGCTACATAGGTAGAAATGATCACGATACAATAAGAGAAAAGCTCGTTTTTCCCGCGCTCTGTTCGAGAGGGGTACGGTAATGAGACAGCTGGAAGGTGGTTCATTGAACCCTCTGCCATGTACTTTATTGTGACCAGCAGAGTCATCATACGGATGTAGGTGTAACCCTTATCTACTGAAATTCGGACTCATTTGGCCACGTCACTGTTTCCCAGTAGTCTAGCGTCTAATCGATATGGTCACGAGCCCAGGAGAGCCGATGTAGACGGCGCCTGTTGGCAAAGGCATTCGCGACGGTCGTCTACTGCCATTGTCTATTAACGACAAATTTTGCCGTACCATCCTAAAGGATATTTCGTCGTACGTAGCACGTAGATTTCTACGATTATTTGGGACGGCCGCGGTGGCCTAGAGTTTCTAGGCATTTCAGTCCGGAACTGCGCGACTGCTACGGTCGCAGGTTCGAATCCCGCCTCGGGCAAGGATGTATGTCATGTCCTTCGGTTAGCTAGGTTTAAGTGGTTCTAAGTTGTAGGGGACTGATGACCTCATAAGTTAAGTCCCTTAGTGCTCAGAGCCATTTGAACCATTCTACGGTTATTTTATGCACTGTTGCTTGGCTGTTAGCACTGACTACCTTACACAGACTACGCCACTCTCATTCGTTACGTGAAGACTGTCGACAAGTGCGTTGTCCGCGATGAGAGGTAATTCCCTGAAATTTGGTATTTCTGCACACTTTTTACTCTGAAGAATTCGCAACACTTATTTCTCCCACGATTTCCGAAATTGAATGCTCCATCCACCATTCTGCGTTCTACGTCCGTTGATTCCCATTACGGGTACAAAATTACGTCGGAAATCCTTCCACATGAATCATCTGAGTACAAATGACAGCTCTGTCAACGCGCTGCCGATTTATACCTAGTGTACGCGATACTGCCACAATCGGTATATGTGCGTATCTCTGTCTCATGACGTTAATCAGCTCAATGTACATTATGCTACCTATTCGTCTCGAAGCGTTAGACAGTGAATCGAATTCCCTATATACTAATACAGGTGTAAATGTAATTATATCTCTACAAATTCTTCCGTCATTAGTAAATAACTGAAAATTTTGTGGATCCGTATTTATCTGCATTATAGCACCCTCCTCTTAACGCATGTTCACCTCTCCCACTGCCGAGAATCTGTATCTTCCGAAATTCCCATAGAGCACCACAATAGGCCTATACAAAAGACTGCGTCTGTTATCGCACACTTTTTATATCTCAGCCTTCATATTATGAAAAATCACTTGCAGTTCAAGTAGACAATGAAATTAAAGACAGTTGATACTTACCTCGGACGGTAAGAGTCTTCACTGGATGAAGCAACTGTCAGAAAGCTCCGAACGGCTCTTTACTCGACTGTTGAATTCCTCAGACTGATGCTACGCAACGGTTAACGTTACCTCCAGCCATTTCCTATTGTTGAAGTCTTTGCTCGTCGTCATTGTTAGCAATGTGTAACCAGCTTCTGCGTCGCCAGACATGAACTATTTATTTATTTCAGGCGTGGTGCATGCGATCGCGATGATAATGGCATTAGATTTGGGAGCATTTTCCTTCGGTACCAAATTCAGTGGTTTCAAATACATTCAGGCTCATTGTGTATCACATATTTCTTTTAGTTTCGATCATCGTTCCATCATGTTTGGCAACTCTGCTTAATACTTCACATGCTGAAACAAGCATTGTAAAACTTCAATTAAAGAAATTAAACAAATTTGACAGAGCATCACTTGCCGAAAATTTGTAGTAACATGTTTAAAATAATGGTGAATGTATTTTACGTATCTCTGTGTTGATACTGAGAAGAGACATAGTCTTTGCTACTGTCAGTAACTTTTGTCCTAGAACGTCAAAGAAAAATCACGCTAACACTTATTGAGAGACTTTATGGTGAGATATAAATTGCTTATTATGTAGACTAATGTTAAAGTAATACACAGAAGAATATTTGAAAAAATGAGAAATACTAGAGAATGAAATAAAGTTTACAATTAATATTCCTAAAAATAGAGCTGGTAATATGAAAAAGTGAATCAGAAACACAACGTATTGTCGGTATGTGGTAGGTTCCTGTGTATCGAAGATATCCTATTCAGTATTTTGAATGTGTTATGCATTATTCTCAGATGTAGCTTCTAGCTGTATATCCGAAATTATTCGAATATATGCCATGCGGGGTAGAGCGATACTTAAAAACGTTGATGGGGGACCTTGCATTTAGATATCCAACTCTGTATTGCTTTCATCGTCTGTCATTCAGTTCGCCTTTGTCTCCAGAAACGCTTCTTAATCTTTAAACGAGAGCTATATTAAATGAATTAAAATGAAAATAAAAGCATAATATTGTCGCGATGATATTTCTATTTAACTACGTTAATAAAAAAAATCCAGTGCTTTATGAAGAAATGCAAGACATTATGGAAGTAAAAATTTTACTTATCCGATCTCTAAAATTATACTATAGCTTCGTATGTCACCAGTATTTTAAATTTATACAAGCTGTGACGTGGGCAAATAAAGATGAACTACACAGTCTGTAGTAGCAGTTTACTACAAATTTACATCCATCATTCAGGAAGGGAAATACAGCGAGAAATCGGATGATCCAATATGCGTGCCTATTTCGTCCTAGTGACATAAAGAAGGACAGTGTTATATTTGACTCTGTATTCTGTAGTAATCTGATGACACGAGGCTTGCCGCTGAAACTAGTTTGAGTTCTAACAATATTGTATGTTTCCACAGAACTTGTAAAACCCACATTTTTATCCGAGGAACTGCACTCATAATTGGTTAATAAATCTGGGATAAAAAATGAGAAATAAAAAGAACTAGGCTCTATTAAGGAATTACCTGAATATAACGGAAATCGGTAGCTGCGATATACATGTACAGACAGAAAAATGACTAAAATGTTAGAAATATTGAATAATTTATTCAAGATAAAGTGCTCCAAAAATTGAGGAAGCCAATAACGCGTTGGTCCATCAGTGGCCCTTATGGAAGCAGATATAGGGCTAGATGGACAAGGCTATTGGATGTCCTCTTGAAGGAACTGAACCAAATTATGTCCATTTGGCGTGTTAGATCGTCAAAGTCCCGCGATGGGATGCTACAAACATTCTCAATTTGGGAGAGATCAGCGTTGTTGGCCAAGGTAGAATTTTGTAAGCACAAAGGTAAGCAATAGAAACAATCGCCGTTAGCGAACGGGTATTGTCTTTCTGAAAAGTAAACCCAGCATGGCTTCGCATGAAGGGCAACAAAGCTGGTAGTAAAATCTCGTCGAATAACGGCTGTGCCGAAGAGCTGCCGCGGATGACAATCATATGAGTCATCCTATTAAAGGAAATCGTACTTCAGACCTCCAGGCCTGGTTTTCAGGCCCTACTGCGGGCTACAGGTTGCTATGTGACATTTACGTGGGTGTCCCATCGCTGCCCGAGGCGTCTCCAGACGTGTCTTCGGCCTGCAATATCACTGACTGGAGTCGAAATGTCTTCCCCTCGGGGGACTCAGCATGCACTTGCTGGGTACGGGATTGGCGAACCTGGGGTCCCCGAGCTGTGGACTGGTGTGCGCCGCCAGACCTCTGACACAGTAAGCTCTGGGTATGCTTCAGCGACCATGGCGCAACGGTGGAACGTTGGGTGTCGCAGGGACCGGGGATCTTGGCTTGATTGCCTGGATCGTGAGGACGATACGTATACCTCTATAAAAAAAAACCTTCAATCTTAAGGTGAGCTCCGCGCCGATAAGCTGCATGGCTATTGAGGTGGAACAGCCACTAGCGGGCGACCTCTGAGGAACCTGCCGCACCTCAGTTGTATAAGGCTTACCCAGGCATGCGGGGATCTGTCTCGGCTGACGTTTAGTTCCCTAGCTGCTCGTGGGACGCACATGGCAACGACGTATTTTCCTTCAGCAACTTCGCAATCAGTAAAGCGCATGAGGGAGGCTAGTCCTCCAGATAAGCAGATAGAACTGAGTAACAGGGCTCATGGAGTCATAAATGACAATGTTTTCATCGTGATTAAGAGGAAGGAGGGCTCATTTGAAAAAGTGTCTCCTTTCTATATACATAAAGGTTTAGAAACACTCGCAGTTACACTGAAATCTATCAAACGCCTGAGGAATGGTACCCTGTTAGTTGAGACTACTAGGGCAAAGCAAGTGGAGCTGCTTCGAAAGTCAACCAAGTTAGGCGAGTATGATATTACTGTCGAGTTGCACAATTCCCTCTAGTAAAGGCGTTGTCACCTCCCGTGAATTAATGGATATCGAGGTACAAGAGCTGAAGCAAGAATTAGCAACTCAGGAGATTGTTGACGTGGAATAATTTACACCTGGGAATAATGGAGTTGTTGAGTAATTTGCCACCTTCATTGTGACTTTCAATTTGCCTGTCTTGCCTGAATACGTTATGGCTGGTTTCCTCCGACTTAGGGTTAGGCCTTATATACCTAATCCTATGAGATGTTTCAAATGTCAACGATTTGGCCATACAACGATTAGTTGTGGGGGTGAACCGACCTGCGGTGTAAGTGGCAAGGCAGCTCATGAGGCTGGGACTAACTTCCCATCTCCAGCCCTGTGTATCAATTGCTCTCGGAGCCATCCAGTCTGGATCAGAGACTGCCCCATCTTTGCGCAGGAAAGAAAAATTCAGGAGATAAAGGTGACAAAGAAGATACCTTATGTAGAAGCCGAAAAAGAGTATAAGGTGACAAAAAACCCTGGCTTTGCCACATCCTATGCCTCCTTGCTGCACAAAAGTGTGTAAAAAGTAGAAAAGTAGACTCTTCGACGTAGACCGTGTCCAGCGTAGCAGTATCCACCACCAATACCTGTACGTGCGTTTGTACACGCCAGAGCACAACCAATAAAGAAATAGCTATTCAGGCTGCTCCGACTGAACCAAACGCTATAGCAGAGAAAGCTACAGTGAGGCTTCGAAGGCACCCCAGACACCGAGTGCCTCTCCACTTCCCTATCCCCGACTTCCACCAAGAAAAAGGGACCAGGGAAAGGGGCACGACGTTTGGCGTCAAACCTGCCAAAGGCACCATCGTATGTCGTCATGGTATCCCTGACTGATGAGGAGGAAATCATCATGGAGTTTGACACCTCTTCACCAGAACCTGGCAGCCCCTCTGCTGCCACTCGCTCCACAAGTGTCTCACCAGCGCGGCGCAAAGAGACGGGGAAATCTAAACCGCTGATCTGGCTCCCATATTTCAGTGGAATCTGAATGGAGTCAGAACTCGCTTTGAAGAATAGCGGCTGTTAGTACAAGAAAACCCCTTTTGCATCTCTTTGCAAGAGACACATTTTAAAGAGAATGACACCCCTGTACTTACAGGTTATCACATGTACAGGTAAGACGACCTGACTGGTAATAGATCGCAGGGTGGGGTGGCAGTGTTCGTTAAGGCTACATTCCACTCCTAAAGTGCCCTTAACCACAACGCTACAAGCGGTTGCAGCTCACATCCTGGCCGATGATAATGTCACAGTGTGATCCTTGTATTTACCAGCCGATGAGAGAATTGACAGTGAATCCCTCGCACAGCTCATTGATCAGCTACCCCGTCTCTTTCTCATTTTAGGAGATTTTAATGCTCATAATGCATTATGGGGTTCTAACAAGACCTGCCCCAGAGGCCAGATGATTGAGCAGTTGATCAGGACTTCCGACATCATACTGCTGAACACAGGTCAGGCCACGTATTTTAGCACCGCTTCAGGTTTGTTCTACGTCATAGACCTCTCTATTCGTTCGCCTGTGCTTGCGAACATTGCTCAGTGGGTAGTAGACGACGACCTTCATGGTAGCGACCATTATCCTATCTGGCTCCATCTGCCAGCTGAAACGGGTCGGTAGCGTTCTCGCTTCCCGCGCCCTGTTTCCCGGGTTCGATTCCCGACGGGGTCACGGATTTTCTCTGCCTCGTGATGACTGGGTGTTGTGTGATGTCTTTAGGTTAGTTGGGTTTAAGTAGTTTTAAATTCTAGGGGTCTGATGACCATAGATGTTAAGTACCATAGTGCTCGGAGCCATTTAAACCATTTTTTTGAAACGGGTCGTGTCGAAAAGCCGCCAAAATGTTTGTTCAGGAAGGGAAATTAGACGCTCTACAGGCAGTTGGCTGTTATCGAAGTGTGAAGGCGTCCAGGATTGGGCGGATCACACTACGACAGTGATGCACCATGCCGCTAATTTATCCATACCAAAGTCATAGTGGACACCTGTGAGGCAGCTTGTCCCTTGGTGGAATGACGACTGTGGTACCGCAAACAGAGACAGAAGGGCGGCTTTGAGAAGATTCCATCGGTGCCCTATTGATTCGAATCTGGCAGCTTTCCGAATAGCACGGGCGCGGGCGAGAAGAGTCGTTAGAGAGAGTAAACGGAGGTCTTGGCGAGAGTTCCTGAACTCTATCAATAGGTGCACATCTTCAAGCAAAGTATGGGAAGCCATACTCTACCACCAATAGCAGCTATACGTGAGCGGGGGTGTCTCCTAACATCTCCAAGAGACATCGCCCGGGAAGTGGTAGAATCATGTCAAACTTTTACGGCCTTTTCTAGCCAGCACCCAGAATTTCATCGCTATCGGGGTACACAGGAGAGGGCTGGTTTTGATTTCCGTTCAAACAACAATGAGGAATAAAACCAGACTTTTTTCTTTGTGGGAGTTGGACTCTGCACTGTCAGTATCTCGTGATACTGCACCTGGCCAAGACCTGATATCGTATAGCATGCTGCAACAGTTGGATCTGAGGTCAAAGCAAGTCCTCCTTCAACTTTTTAATGAAATTTGGGAGACAGGTGACTTTCCTAGTTCGTGCAAAGAATCGATTTTAATTCCACTTTTAAAACCAGGGAAGGATCGGTCCGATCCCAGTAGTTATCGAAGCGTTAGTCTCGCGAGCTGCGTAGGAAAGACATTTGAACGTGTGGTCAATGGGCGCCTGGTGTGGGTTCTCGAATACAGATCATAACTTACCCGCTGCCAGTGTGGCTTCAGGAGGTATTATTTCACCATAGATAACCTGCTCCTACTCGAAACAGCGATACAAGATGCTTTCCTACGTAAGCAACACCTTACCGGGGTTTTCTTAGAACTGGAAAAAGAGTACGATACTACCTAGAGGCATAACATTTTGCAGCAGCTTTATGAGCGGGGTTTCCGTGGGCGTTTACCCACAGTCATCAGATTCTTTCTGTCGGACAGGTATTTTATGTATAAGGTTGGAAATGTCCTGTTTTAGGCACGAGAAAGGTGTTCCCCAAGGACGTGTCCTCAGTGTGACAATAGTATTGCGTCCACAGTACGACGGCCCGTACAGTGCTCCTTGTCTGTAGACGATTTCTCCATTTTCTCTGCGCTTTCCTTCCTTACAACTTCTACACGCGAATTACAGCTGACGATCCTGCGTTTGGAGGAATGGTCTAAGGCCACAGTCTCTTTGGAGAAGACTGTGTAGATTTTAACTGCTCCCGTTCTCTTTTCAATCTCCCTGTTTTAAAACTAGGAGACACTGTTCTCACCTTTAAGGAAAAAGTAAAATATCTCGAGCTTATTTTTGATGAGGAGCTCACATGGTTGCCACACCTAAAGGATCTAAGTGTCCGCTGTTACAAGGCTTTAAACGTCCTTAAACGTGTCAGTAATAGGTCCTGGGGCGCTGAGAGGGCACGTCTGCTCCAACTCTATAACGCCTTCGTGCGATGTCCAGCTTATGGATCTGCAAGACCTTCGTACCTCAAAATGTTGGATGTGATTCACCATGAGGGTATTAGGCTTTCAACGGAGGCTTATCGTACGAGTCCAGTTGCTAGTCTATGTGTCGAGGCTGGAGAGGCTCCGCTGTCAATTCGACGTCTTCTCCTCGTGGTACGGCAAGCATACAGGGCCAAGTCCACTCCTGTTTCGTTGGCGTCCAACATCTTTTCACAACCGGCACTGAAACGTCTCTTCCGCCACCGTCCGAAGGCAACAAAGCCGTTTGGCATCCGTGCAAAGGAGAGTCTCGAATCAGTACACCTGGAGAGCATTAAAGCCCTCAACCAGGGATGGAATAGGGGATCTCCGTCGCTACTACAACGGCCGAGATTTCTTCTTGATCGGGCTGCTTACAAGAAGTATTGTACCCCGTACCACCTTTTTAAAATTAAATTTACTAAGATTTTAGACTGCCATTCAGATTTTATTACTTTTTACACGGATGAGTGTAAACAGGGGGATTTTATGGGCTGCTCTGCTGTGTTTCCTGATACTGTACGTAGGATATGGCTCCCAGAGCAGTTCTCAGTTTACTATACAGAACTATTTGCCATTCTGAAAGCGTTAGAGCATATGTAACTAGATCATGACAAAAAATTCATCATCTGCTCCGATTCCCAAAGTGCTCTACACGCTCTTGAACAGATGTACCCAGCAAATCGGATGGTGCAAAAGTACAGGACGCACTCCTGCTCTTGCAAAAGCAGGGTAAGGATGTAATTTTCTGCTCGGTTCCAGGGCACATAGGGATTCCTGGAAATGAACTTGCAGATGCGGCTGCCAAGGAGGCTTGCTCCATCCCATCTCCTTCTCGCTGTTCCGTCCCCCTGCAGGCAATAACATTATTTGTGACTCGGAAGGTCATGCGTTGGTGGGAGGGTCAGTGGCTGGAAGTGTGGGATAATAAGTTGCGAGAGGTGAAGGATTCCGTCCGACCGTGGTTTACATCCTTCCGATAACCACGAACTGAGGAAGTAGCCCTTACACGGCTTCGAATAGGACATTGTCCATTCACACATGGTTTTCTGTATGACGTGAGGAGCTACCAACGTGTCAGACATGTGGAACACACCTTTCGATACGACATATTTTAACTGTGTTTTATATGCGGGTTTGAGGGAAGATTTAAGTTTACCACGAGACCTGCCCTCTATTTTATTTAATAATGAGGCGAGTGTGGCTGGAGTTTTACGTTCTTCCCAAAATATTGGGATTGAGATCTTAATGTGCTCTAAAGTGGTTTGGTCACCCATTATTTGTAAGTGGTCGCCCAGCCACAGTTAATTATTTTTACCTGTTTAGTACTGGTATTTTACTTTTAGCTTTATCTACCTGTTTTGATGTGCTGTGCCTAATCTGGAAATTTGAGCATTTACAATTCTCGTAAAGATCGGCTCTAAATTCATTCTTCTTTAAAAGATCTTGACTGCACTCTTCAATACTTATTTTGGGAACGGGAGCTAGTAACCTCGTTTGTGGTGGTGGTGGTTAGTGTTTAACGACCCGTCAACAACGAGGTCATGAGAGACGGAGCGTCAGCTCGGGTTAGGGAAGGATTGGGAGGGAAATCGGCCGTGTCCTGTCAAAGTAACCATCCCGTCATTTGCCTGAAACGATTTAGGGAAACCACGGAAAACCTAAATCAGGATGGCTGGAGACGGGATTGAACCGTCGTCCTCCCGATTGCGAGTCCAGTGTGCTAACCACTGCGCCACACCGCTCGGTAGTAACCTCGTTGTTGTGCGCCCTAAAACACTAATCATCATCATCATCATCATCATCGAAATGTCTTCAGTGATGAGTCTCGTTTCTTGAGACCAAATGAAATGCTTGCATAAGGTCAGAGGTGGACCAACGAGTTACTGACATGCTCAACTTGTCAAGCTCTTTATATTTAACAAATCATTCACTTTTTCTAAATTTGTTGTCATGTTTTTGTCAGTTTATATACACTCCTGGAAATGGAAAAAAGAACACATTGACACCGGTGTGTCAGACCCACCATACTTGCTCCGGACACTGCGAGAGGGCTGTACAAGCAATGATCACATGCACGGCACAGCGGACACACCAGGAACCGCGGTGTTGGCCGTCGAATGGCGCTAGCTGCGCAGCATTTGTGCACCGCCGCCGTCAGTGTCAGCCAGTTTGCCGTGGCATACGGAGCTCCATCGCAGTCTTTAACACTGGTAGCATGCCGCGACAGCGTGGACGTGAACCGTATGTGCAGTTGACGGACTTTGACCTAGGGCGTATAGTGGGCATGCGGGAGGCAGGGTGGACATACCGCCGAATTGCTCAACACGTGGGTCGTGAGGTCTCCACAGTACATCGATGTTGTCGCCAGTGGTCGGCGGAAGGTGCACGTGCCCGTCGACCTGGTACCGGACCGCAGCGACGCACGGATGCTCGCCAAGACCGCACCGCCACTTCCCAGCAAATTAGGGACACTGTTGCCCCTGGGGTATCGGCGAGGACTATTCGCAACCGTCTCCATGAAGCTGGGCTACGGTCCCGCACACCATTAGGCCGTCTTCCGCTCACGCCCCAATATCGCGCAGCCCGCCTCCAGTGGTGTCGCGACAGGCGTGAATGGAGGGACGAATGGAGACGTGTCGTCTTCAGCGATGAGAGTCGCTTCTGCCTTGGTGCCAATGATGGTCGTATGCGTGTTTTGCTCCGTGCAGGTGAGCGCCACAATCAGGACTGCATACGACCGAGGCACACAGTGCCAACACCCGGCATCATGGTGTGGGGAGCGATCTCCTACACTGGCTGTACACCTCTGGTGATCGTCGAGGGGACACTAAATAGTGCACGGTACATCCAAACCGTCATCGGACCCATCGTTCTACCATTCCTAGACCGGCAAGGGAACTTGCTGTTCCAACAGGACAATGCACGTCCGCATGTATCCCGTGCCACCCAACGTGCTCTAGAAGGTGTAAGTCAACTACCCTGGCCAGTAAGATCTCCGGATCTGTCCCCCATTGAGCATGTTTGGGACTGGATGAAGCAACGTCTCACGCGGTCTGCACGTCCAGCACGAACGCTGGTCCAACTGAGGCGCCAGGAGGAAATGGCATGGCAAGCCGTTGCACAGGACTACATCCAGCATCTCTACGATCGTCTCCATGGGAGAATAGCGGCCTGCATTGCTGCGAAATGTCGATATACACTGTACTAGTGCCGACATTGTGCATGCTCTGTTGCCTGTGTCTATGTGCCTGTGGTTCTGTCAGTGTGATCATGTGATGTATCTGACCCCAGGAATGTGTCAATAAAGTTTCCCCTTCCTGGGACAATGAATTCACGGTGTTCTTATTTCAATTTCCAGGAGTGTATATCACATCTGCCAAATTCTGTCCTATTCGGTTAATTCCTTCTTGTTGCGAGGAGCGCTATTTTTTTTTTTTTTAAAAAAAGCTGACAGGAGTGTTGGTATGTGGGTATGCTGGTATTTGGTCGCTATCAACTTCCCTTATAACTTGGATACTCTGACAGCAGTCCCGCGTACTTTGTTTGCCAGACAGCGAGCAATGTTATCTGCGACACTGCGCGTCTGCGGTGTTATCAGATTTCATGTCAGAGACGTAAAGAAGTATAAAACAGAGTTTTACGATTTTTGAAGGAAGATTAGGTAGAATCTGTTTTTCTTTAGTAGGCTACTCAGGACACTGTCTTCCAAATCACTCAGGTCTACTTCTGTTTTGATTAACTGTTTGCAATAGACTGAACTTCTCAGACCGTCTTTCAGACAATTCAAGCCAGCAAAGTCCATGCAAAATCAATAAACATAAACAATAAGTAAAACGAACAATAATCGTATTTTTAAAGAAACTTTCAGAGTGTATTTGAAACATCAGATACTGCCATGAAGTGATTAATGTTTCACTTATGAATCTACCATATCGACGTGTTTGTAAAATTATGTTGCAGTTTAGGTAGCTTAGACTTCTCAGAGTGAATGGAAGACACGTGATCCACATATGACGACCCACAAACTGTCACATCGTTCCTTATTCGTCGCAATTTCGTGGTATTTCCACACTTTTTGTAGTAGCGGCAAGAACTTCACCAGGAGGTACCGGCCAGGAAACTCTAAAGTCACAACAAGGGATGTTGTGTTTTAGGTAAGAAACAGCAACGTTCGTGAGGTGATTCACTTTTACCGCAATGATTACGGAATATCAGACCAGCTGTGTAACTGGAGTGAAGATTTTCCAGCATACAAAACACAGTAAGTCATTGTCGATCGAGAAAATCTTCAGATGTAAGACTAACTTCAGGGGTATACAAAGGGAGTGTCACATGGTCTCTATTTTTCCCATTACATGTAAACGACCTATTGCATAACGTCGGCAGTTCCATGCGGTTTTTCTTGGATGATACTACGGTATACAGAAAAGCCCAAGAGCTAGGAAATTGTAACGAAATGCAAGAAGACATGCAGAGGATCGACACTTGGATTAGTGAGTGGCAGTTGATCATCATCACAAAAAATGTAACATTTGCTTACAAATAGGCAGATTGACTCAGTCTTGTGATCACGCGACTGCAGAATAATCAGTGAAAAGACTTATTTCCGTAAAATATCTAGGAGGGGACACAGAACTATTGAAAGTGGAGCGACCACATAAAACCAAGTTAAGGTATGGCAGTTGCCAGACAGATCGGAAGAACCCTCAGGAAATGTAGTCCAAGCACAAAACCTTCGTTCTGCTGATACTGGAATATTACTCAATAGCCTGGAATACGTACGAGATAGGAATGACAGAGGAAAGAGATAAGATCCGAAGAAGAGCAGCGAGTTCAGTTACAGATTCATTTATCTAACACGAAAGTCTCACGGAGACGTTCGCTCTACAGTAGTGGCTGATGCCACAATAGAGGCGTTGTGATCACTGTGTGGTTTACTGTTAAAGTTCCGAGAGCGTAAGTTTCTAGAAGTATTACCAATGTACTGATTCATCGTACGTGCATCTCGCGGAATACCCCGGAGGTAAAATTAAATCCGAGTCTATCAGGGGACTTACCACCAATCGTTCTTCTCGCAAATAATGTGGAACCAGTAGAGGGACAGGGGTGAATGACAGTGTTACGTAAAGTACCATCAAGCACAGCTGCACCTTGCTTGGAGAGTATCGATGAGGATGTATATGCATTTCCAGTGACTTGTTTCCAACCATGAAGTTCGATTTTAGTCATAAAATATTGTTTAAACTACTTTCCAGTGAAAAGTGTCCTCATACGTGATAATATTATGGAGACACAGGTTACCATGACTGAGTGTCGGTCCCAACTATCTGTAAATATAGTAATTAATCATTCCTGTTGTCAAAGTACTTAAAGGGCAGGTGAACGTCCAGTTGTACGATGATCCTTTTCCCCTCAATTTTCAATTCAGGTCCCAGTCCTATTTATTTATTCACGGAGTTCCCACAAAGAACTTACATATTGGTCTCTCATTATTTTACCTTTCTGAAGAAAATCATTATGATGAATTTATGTGACATCCCAGAACCTCCGAATATAAAATTCACAACATGGCGTTCTCTTGTTTTCAATCGTCGGTTTCCTTTCGCTTCGATTGCCCATTTGTTTTGCGATGTGAAATAACAATCTCACCTAAAGCCCACTAAAGAAATACAACGCAAAATATGTTGCTACCGCTAAAGCAGTGGAGTTCATGATGAGAAATTATTGTCGCTTTTGTTTTAGCAAAGTCAGTTGATAACGCATCTATGTTGTTCCAAGTTTTTTCAGAGTTAGTTCTTCGTGCACCAACTTACAGTCTGCCTCTCCTCAAACACCTTTGCCGTGATCTATCTTTTTTCAACATCAATTGCAATTCGTGTAGTGCCACAAAGTGCACTTTTCGATATCTTTACCTCTGGTTGCAGTTTTGTAAAGCACTTTTATGTGGATCGTCTTCAGATGAATTACATCCACGTCTCAACTCAGCCTTCCATTTACTTACACTGTGAATCGAATCAGCACGCCTCTTACCAACGTTAAATAGTTTTCGATGAGATCTACCTTGCGTCTCATACAAAGAATTATGACACTATTGCTTAACTGTTTATGTATTTGAACCATAGATTTTAACCACTGCTTCTTTACGCGTATGGCTCTGATAGGCCTTTTCGCTCACAAAATTGAGATTACTGTGGAGAACAAAGGCTAAACTGAGGCGATGAGTATATATATATTGACCTGTGATGTCCACACCGAATGAGGCACCTAGTGATCTTGCTGGCCAGGACCACAATTGTACATCATGAAGAGAACCCTGCATTGTAACAGGCATTTTTGGAGGGGCACTGTACTATTGAAAAAGCACATTACAGGTATGTCGAAGAAATGGCAGTAGCACAAGGCTAACGCTTATGCAATGTAGCACCAACTGGTTTCTTTACCCAGCTGAAACACCAAATGTCATAGCGAATTGTAACTGATGACCACCCACACCATGGAGGCTAGGATGAGACCTGTGTGTCATGGATGAATTCACTTTAGATTACCACCAGCACCATGGAGCCTAGGAATAGACCTGTGTGTCATGGATGAATTCACTCTGGATTACGCAACTTACCCGGTCCATGCCATATCAGTTAACTTCGTCAGTCGCATGCTGATAGAACCTGGTCTGATCTCAGAAGACAATAAAACGCCATTCCACTATTTAACGACACCAGGGTAGCCATATTTGTCGGTCAGGTGGTGTCGGCGGTTGCACAGTCAGAGGCACACGTGGTCTTTATCCTGCTGGTAGCAGACGATTCCGAATTCCTCGTAATAACACAGCAGGTGCTACATGTGACTGGATTTCATCCCTGGATGACGTTTGGTCAGCCACTGCTGCTGTCACAATGCGCTGATCTTGACGCGTATTTGTAGGACGTGGACCCCTAGAACATGGTCTGCATGTATGGGAACGTCTCAGGGACCACAGATGAAACCCGAGACACTTCACCGGTTCGTTGGGCGCAAAATATTCGTCGATACACCCATCCAGCTGCCGGAAGACTCATAATGCATTCCCGTTCTAATGCCTGAAGCTCTTCAACATGAATGCGTATTTCTATATGGTGCATTGTTGCACCTTAGAATGAAAGTCGCAGAGACAGTCCACGCCTAAACTCAGCACTGTTACTGCTTGCAGAATCGGAACTATGGGTTCACAGACAGACCTACTGAACGCCTACTGGTCATCGATAACAGTGAGAAATGAAGCACTAACACTGCGACCCCTCAGTATCCAGATACTATGTCCTGGTGCCACTGAACACAGTCCTTGAAAGTTTTGAGTTTCTCTCTGGTATAGTATGACTATTTCATGTTTCTCGACCGTGGAGAAGTTGCTTGGAGAAGTCTTAGAAGTTTTCTCCAATCATTTACCTTCACCTCTACAACACCAAAACTTAAATAATGAATATTGTCTGTGTATCTGTGGGTAGAATCGTGATAATGGGGTCAGCTGATTTCACTTTGTTGCCAAAAGCGTCTCGTGTGAATGTAGATTGTCCTTAAAACCCATTTGGTTACACCAAATTTATTGTTTTACAAAATAGCGATTTCTAGGACTAGGTCATATTCTGCACTAAGATCTTCAGTCAGTGGCTTTCATACGGTCAATGCTTCTAATTATTTTGGAAAAATTGCTTCACAAAGGTCTTCATGACATTTCCTGGATGAAAGTCTTCCTTTCTTCTGTGTGGAGGACGCCATTCTCACATTCTTTTCTACCAACTATTTCATGTACCTTATTTCTGGTAACAATCCATACACTCTCTTTCCACGAATAGATCTACAAATCTAAACCTATCGTTTCATTGGCGTCTATTATTATACCGTCTTCATCCATCTAATCTCTTACAGTGTAATTTCCTACATGAACTGTCGTAGAGATGTAAGAATATGATGTGAGAATGCAAAAACGGAATTGTGGACGTTTTAATCGTTTCGCATTTCGTGTTGACCCATGTTCCGTATTGTACGTTGGACGTTTCCTTGCTATGTTACATATGTATTCGACAGTACTAACTTTAGGTGACATTTTAGGATTTATACTCGTCGACATTTGTGTTAAAATCAGACGTGTCCGTTTACCAGTTGATGACAGTGTGAGATATGTAAACGTTTTTTGCAGTTAATTATTTTTGTTCCAGTGTTCAGTTCTCGTACCTCCTTATGTGCAAGTAGAATTGTTTATAATTATTCAGATTCTTTTGTAACATCTTTTTATCCTTTCTTTTAGCATGGAAATCATGATGTGCCTTCCATGTTCCATAGTCGTTTCGATAATCATCTGTGCACCATAAGAACATTTTTCAGGACGCAGTGCCCCATTAGTAATGCCATTTGCAATTAGTGCCACAGCAAATACCTTCTTATTCCTTTTGACACTCTTTTATGTACGTGTATGTAGTTAACATACTTTGAAATAAATCGGGAAACTTTCACTGAAAGGCGGTAGAGACCATTTTGCATACTATTAAATCACCTAAGCTTTCTCCTTCAAAGCGATTCACATAAATTTTAGTTTTCTATGAAAAATTCCTTATGTTTGCCTCATAATATAACAATTAGTTCCAGTCTTCTTCTCTAACTGAACCACGCTTCTGTGTTAATAAACTTAATGTTTTTGTGTGAATCTGATAATTTTATGCATTTTTTCCTCACTTTGACGTTTGCCTTCAAAATTTAAAAAAAAGTTTCTAACACTGTGTTCCTCTTTTAACGAAGGTAATAAATCTAATAATCACATGTTCCATCGTAAAACAGAGCTTTAAAATCACTGCAATACCGTCAACCTAAGGAGATCACCTAAATGGACATTTCGTTTGACGTTCACACCTATTAGTGTCATGAAGCGAAATAAGAGCCCGTGAGAGTTACCTAATCCCTTGAAACACAGTTCGTCTCGTTCCAGTGGTCTTTCGATTGCTGTATATTTTCCTATATGCAGCGTGATGGATTTCACACAAACTGTAGCTATGTTTCATTTATGGTATCGGCTCCCAATACCACGTCACACTTCGCTAACGAGATCGAGCATTGCGTCTCACATTACCTCACTTCCGAGAAGCACTCCCAGCGTTCGACCAATTTGTGTTGCTTCTAGAGAACCCTCTTTACTTCTACGACGTTAGAGACTTTCTGCTTTTATTCACTTAAGTCCGACAGCGTTTCCGGTTTCATCGGACGAGTGCTGTACTTCGCCTCTTGTGGAAACTTCCGGCATTACTGCTACAAGTTGAGAGCCCTCCCTCCTCAAATGTCATGCGGTTTTCGGAACAAAACACATTGTGTTGTACTTCCCCTAATGTAATCATATGCAGTAGCCCATTAGTTCCTACCCATTTTCCACAGTTCATTTTGTTCCTTGACTTTTCATATTTTACTGAAGAAATTAGTGACTATATTTTATCATGTTATCCATTCAGTGACAAGGGTGAGGTTAATTAACTATAAAAGATAACGACTGCACCCTTTTATAGTAATGTTAGCTCACAACAAAGTATATATTTTGTTCGTTATATTCTTCTAACAGTTACTCTCGTTTTAAAGCCATAGTAAAAGGGGTTGCATGATATCATCTCTTGGATATCGGAAGTGCGTACGCATTTTTACCAGAGAACTTGTAATGTAGCTACACTAAATACGGAGGAAAACAACAGAATGGGTATGTGATTTCAATATCTATATTTGAGTCGTTTTTAATTATTTTTATTTTTTACAAAACCTGTTAAAAGTAATATTTATGTCCTGCCATGATTATAATATCTGTTCTCTTATATGCTTTATTTCACGTAAATCTGTAACATTACGATGTCAGTAACACATGATAACATATTTACAGAACCAGAATTTCCAAACAGATCGTGGTTTGTACAAAATGGTGCCAGACTGATTAAATGTGCACAAACATCGTGGACTTCGCCTCCAAGGCAAGACCAAAGCTTTATATCAATTTTCTTTGTCAAAGGGCGCAGATCACAATCTTTTGTTTTGATTTTCAATGGGCAAACCTCTAACCCGTCATTCACGTTATAGTAAATAATGGTGTGTGCATAAATTACAGCGGATAACTGGTGTAATTATGCGGTTTACTACGAAAGCTTCTTCACAGCAGGAAAGCAAAACACTATCAAAGAACCTATTACTTAATACTTGCCTGAAGAGGAGTTAAAATTTCAAAATCTTAATTTGTCACTGTATTCTGTTGTGGTTGGCAGGAGAGCCAACCGTGATTTTCTAAAGGAGGGCGAAATGCACGCGTCTCAGCTCACGCAGGCTGGCGTGAGGTCTGGAACATAACAAGGGAATTAGAATTGAGAAAAACGGACATAGCTGTTCGAATACTTAACTTTAATCCATTCATGGAGAACGTCGCTCTTTATGATACATGATTCACAATATCAATAGTACGGATACTGGCGCCTTGCTAGGTCGTATCAAATAACGTAGCTGAAGGCTATGCTAACTATCGTCTCGGCAAATGAGAGCGTAGAAGTCAGTGAACCATCGCTAGCAAAGTCGTCTGTAAACCTGGGGCGGGTGCTAGGAAGTCTCTCTAGACCTGCCGTGTGGCAGCGCTCGGTCTGCAATCATTGATAGTGGCGACACGCGGGTCCGACATATACTAACGGCCGCGGCCGATTTAAAGGCTACCACCTAGCAAGTGTGGCGTCTGGCGGTGACACCACATTCCTCCCCGCAAATCGGCGCACGGTTGTGGAATAAGGCTTCCGCCCGCCGTGGGGAGGACCGCATATTGAAGTATGCGACGAGGTGGGGAGCCTAACAACAGTTGACGCTTTGCCACCCGCACCCTGCCATTTGGATCGCGGGGAGCGAGGAAACGCCTGAAAACCTGCTTCAGTGTGCACACCAACATGCGGTGTATGCGCCCGTAGAGAGACCGGAAGGGCCGAAGGGTCAACCTCCATCGGGCCGGGGCACCCGACGGGCGAAGACGAGATATGGTCCGGAGCGGGCAAGTGTTCCATGTCGGAAGACAACCGGTCACGGGAAGCGATCGGCGGCGCGTGACCCAGGGAGGCGCCCGGCGGTTGCAGAGACGCGTCCACTGCGGGCGTCGCCGGCGGGAGAACAGGCGGCGGCCGAGGCGGCGAGTCGCCATGGGTCAAAATGACAGGCAGCGTCGGTAACACCTGGGGCTGAGGCGAGCCAGTAGATGGGTCCCCAGGGCGCTGACCGGACGGCACCGTCGCTGAAAGCAGGCGGCGAGCGGCAGATCCCGTGCGACGACAGAGGCGCAGCTGATTGAGATGCCGACGCACCTCACCAGAGGCCCCCAAAACCAGATACACAGCGCGTCCGAGGCAGCGAAGAATGCGCCCTTCGAGCCAACGCCGTGAACCTCGGTAGTGGCGATAGTAGACAACGTCACCTGGAGCAAAAGCAGGTGTCTGCCGCTACACAGGAACCTGATGCGGCGGATGCAGCAAAGACATCAAGGTTCGAAGAGGGCGACCGTGGAGCAACTCAGCCGGCGAGCGATCTCGGGGCTGAGAGCGATACGAGGACAAAAAGAGCAATAACGCGTCCCCCCGAGAATGCGACTCTTTCAACTTCAACATCTGTGACTTGAAAGTCCTGACCAATCGTTCAGCGGTACCGTTGGACTGCGGCGAAAACGGCGCGGACGTCAGATGTTGAATACCATTGGCCTCGCAGAATGACTGAAATTCTGCGGACATGAATTGTGGGCCATTGTCGGAAACAATAGTCTCTGGAAGACCTTCAATGCAAAAGATAGCGGATAACGCTTGGATGGTGGCAGATGAAGTCGTCGAAGACATCCGGACAACAAAAGGAAAATTACTGAATGAATCGACCACAACCAACCATCGAGCATTCCAGAATGGACCAGCAAAATCGATGTGTAAGCGTTGCGAAGGGGAAGTGGCTTTCGGCCATGCAAAGAATTTCTGCGGTGGTGCTGATTGTTGTTCGGCACAAACCATGCAAGAAGAGCACATATTCGTAATCGCGGCATCGATTCCGAACCAAGTACAATGCTGACGAGCAAGTTGTTTCGTTCTCACGATACCCCAATGTCCTTGGTGGAGAAGCTATAAGACAGGGGACTGTAACGAACGTGGCACCACGACCCTGGACTGATCATTATCAAAACGCAACAGCAAAACGCTACGTCGTACAGAAAGTCTCTCCTTGTGAGCAAAAAAATCGGCGAACCAACGGGTCCCCGATCCGTGGCTTTGACAAGGGCCATTGCGTAGCAACAAAACACAGAACGGGAGCAAGGACAAAGTCGGCAGCTGTGGCTGTAGCTACATGACAAAAATCAGTCGGAAACGATTCGACCATGTCATCGGTTTCCGCATCAATGAACATGCAAGCAAGTTCGGAGGAATCGAATGCCCTATCCTCAGCAACAGGCAAGCGGGACAACGCATCGGCGTTTCCGTGCTTAGCAGTGGACCGATGCAAGATATCGTAGCAGTAGTGCGAGAGGAAAATAGACCAGCGAATGAATTTCTACGCTGTACGTGGAGGTACAGGCTTGGTCAGATGAAACAGCGATGTCAAAGAATTATGGTCTGTGATTATGGTAAAGTGACGACCATACAAGAAATCATGATACTTCGTAACACCAAATGCGAGAGCCAATGCTTCTTTCTCGATCTGTGAATAATTTCTTTGAGCAGACGAGAGCAATTTGGACGCAAAGGCAATAGGGGTATCGTGCGATCCATCTTTGTGCGCAAACACAGCACCGATCCCCGAATCGGATGCATCCTCTATCAACAAGAGGGGCTTCTGAGGATCGAATGGCGTCAGGCAAGTATTGGAAAGCAACGCCGATTTCAACTGGCGAAAGGCGCGTTCGCATACCGTCGTCCAGACGAACGGAACACCTTTACGGCGTAAGAGATGAAGCGGAGCTGAAATGGAAGAGGCATGTTGTATATAACGGCTATAATAATTAATTTTTCCCAACACACTCTGTAGCTGCTTCAAATTCTGCGGCGACGGCAAGTCTTGTATGGCACGGAGGTGCGTTGGACTGGGATGTATGCCTTGGGCATTGAGGACATGTCCCAAATATGGCAAGTCCCGAGAAAAAAAACACACATTTGTCCTTCCGTAAGAGAAGACCATTTTGTCGCAAGACCTGAAATAATGTTCGATGATTGGCCAAATGTTCATCTTCCGTCTTTCCAGAGATCACAATATCGTCCAGATAATTTGCTGCAGTAGGGACCGACGCACAAACAGTTTGTAGATATTGCTGAAACAATGCAGGGTCGGATGCACACCCGAATGGCAGTCGTTTGAATTGATACAACCCAAGATGCGTGTTAACCACCAAAACGCGCTGGGATTCTTTGTCCACCGGTATTTGCAAGTACACATCTGCGAGATCCAACTTCGAAAAGTATTTACCCGGGCACAGTTTATCAAAAAGATCTTCCGGGCGGGGTAAAGGAAACGTTGCAATCACTAGTTGTGGATTCACTGTTGCCTTAAAGTCCACACAAAGTCTCAATGTGCCGGAAGGTTTTGGCAAAATTACAAAGAGTGATGCCGAGAGAGGAGCCTGCACACGTTCAATCACACCTTGTGATTCCAAATCGTGTAATGTTTTTGCGACCTCATCACGCAATGCGTGGGGAACATTGCGCGCTCTGAAAAATTTCGGTTGCGCGTTTACTTTCAGTTCCAAATGTGCTTTATAGTTCTTAGCGCAACCGAGGCCGGGTGCTAAAATGTCTGAAAATTCTTCACATAGACGAGAAACACTGTCTGAAGGCACAGTCTGGTTCACTGATAGGAACTTATTTACTGCAGACAAGTTAAACAACTGAAATAAATCGAAACCAAACAAGTTCACTGCAGAGGAAGAAAGGAGGACGTAAAATGACACAAGTTTTGTTTGTCCTTTGTATGTTGCAAGAAGGCTGCACTGTCCTAACAAAGGTATACGTTGACCTGAATAGCTGTTGAGCTTAACATTTGCGGCACGCAACGGAGGTGTGCACAGCAGTTTGTAAGTGTCTTGATTGGTCAGTGAAACTGCAGCTCCTGTATAGAGCTGGAGTGGTATCACTTTGCCGTTAATGTCCAAGTCTACAAAAAGGTTATTGTCCTGCTGACGACAAGAGCGATTGTCTCGTGCAGTGTGAACTGACACTGGTACATAATCACTTGCGACTTGACGGGAGTTCCGGCGATGTCGACGCATACTATTTTTGGGAGGAACACAGTCCTTGTTAGATAGAGTGGCACTGCGCGGAGTGGAATGAACTACATGAATTTC